>NC_058126.1:614406-676906 GCF_914725855.1 Thunnus albacares | reverse complement strand
TGAGAACTGAAGATGTTGGAGGGAGACTTTCTGCTACTGTAAGTTCAGCTCTGTTGAAAGAAATTTATCCACCTCACGGAGAGCAGCAATCAGAACTGAACTGGCGTCTCTTCCTTTTCCCAGCACCATGTCGATCACCTGTCGTGCTTTATCTGCTCTGGTCGGTGTTCCGGCAAACTCCATTTCACCATTATTTATGACCCCACGCTGCAGGAGTTTATCCAGCAGCTTGTTTAGATTAGCTTCAGACACTCTGGCAATAAACTGTTCCCGAACAGACATCAGCTTTGTTTCTGCAGGGTCACTCGGAGTCTCTGCCGGACCAGGACCTGGAAGATGAAGAAGTACCTGTGTTCAATAACCAGCTGAGAGCTCATAGAGGTGACAAGAACAGGACCAAAATAAAATGCTGCACCCACAGAGCAGCAGCAGGAGCTCTGATTTAGAGCTACAAATCAGAATTATTTTCATTACTGAACACCACAACATTTTGTAGGCTGACACAGAGCTGTGGGTGCCAATCCGAAGGCTTCCTTTTTTGCTGGATCATCCAGTGAACAGCAGTCATTGAGTACTATTTCAAATGTGACAACATGACCAATAAAACAATTCTTGTTTTTTGCCCCTTGTTTACCATATGATGATGTTGATAGGTCAGATTTTTTGAGTGGCAGTGCATTCCACAAATGCCAGATTGTGAGCAGCTCCTCCTCTTTCACTCAGTCTACAGTCTGTGCTGCTGCACAGAGGAACAGAAGCCTACTGTCCGCTAGTTAGCTGCCTTTAATGCAAGTTAAGATAAAAACCCTGGTGAAGCAAAGCAGTTTGCTTAACTTTGTCACAAAAAGATGTTGTGAGGAGCAGGAGGAAGAGAATTCAGCTCAAGTTGAGTGATCATTCTCAACCCAGACACCTCCCCCCTGTGTGTGTGTGTGCGTGTGTGTGTGTATGTGTTGGTGTGTGTATGTATGTGTGTGTGTGTATGTGTGTATGTGTGTGTGTGTGTGTATGTGTGCGTGTGTGTGTGTGTGTATGTGTTGGTGTGTGTATGTATGTGTGTGTGTGTATGTGTGTATGTGTGTGTGTGTGTGTGTGTGTGCGTGTGTGTGTGTGTGTGTATGTGTATGTGTGTGTGTGTGTGTGTGTGTGTGTGTGTGTGTGTGTGTGTGTGTGTGTGTGTGTATGTGTTGGTGTGTGTATGTGTGTATGTGTGTGTATGTGTGTATGTGTGTGTGTGTGTGTGTGTGTGCGTGTGTGTGTGTATGTGTTGGTGTGTGTATGTATGTGTGTGTGTGTATGTGTGTATGTGTGTGTGTGTGTGTGTGTGTGCGTGTGTGTGTGTGTGTGTATGTGTATGTGTGTGTGTGTGTGTGTGTGTGTGTGTGTGTGTGTGTGTGTGTGTGTGGTTTATGTGCCGGTGTGCAAAGTTCAGGTGTCATTTTCAACATTACTGAGCACTAGTGCAGTGCCTGTTCAGAACAGGCTGGTTTCTCAATACCTAAAGATTACAGTGTGTGTCCCATAAACTGTCCATATTTCCACTTCTTGACTTCACGGGCAGAAGAAGAAGCAAATCAATGTAGAAGCAATGTTGTTTATGAGATACTTTTTATATCCCCAGCAAACATACAGAGATTCCTTGCTTTATATGGAGAGATGTATTTCAAGAATCCTATAAACACTCTTCTAACCATATAGATAAAAATATTTAATCCACTGAATTAACCATTTTCCCAAATTTCAACTCAGTTTCCTATCCAGGTACCTAACAGGCTGCCATCTTTGTTTTTATTCAGAAAGGAAATTGGTTAAAAATATTTTCCATTAGTCAGCAGACCAAATATTTTTCATCCAGATTTATCTAAAATACATCTTTTTTCTTTCTTAAATACAACCTCTCAGAATTCTGTAACATTGTCTGAAGGCTGCATCACAAATCTTTGATTCATTATTAGAGCAATAATGTCTTGTGGATTGTAGATTGTAACTGAGGTCTAAACTCTGACATGAGGTGAAGTTCTGCTGCAGCAGAGTGAAAGATTTACCTGTTAGATTCAGATTCACAACTCGTTCCCACACTGGTCTTCCCTTTTTGTCTTTGACCATCAAAGTCACTTCCTCTTGGTTTATGGGGAGGAAAACTTCAAATGTTGGGTGGAAATTTCGCCCATCCACTGGATGAAATTCTTTATGCTGAAACCAGTAACAAAGTGTCATTTTCATCCCTGTTGTAAAAATTGTATCTAGTACTCTGATTGTGAATCTATGTTCCAAAATTGTAAATATAATAATTAAGATTGTAACAATTAGAAGTGTTTTAGAACTGACTCACCTCAGGCTGTATCCTGGAGGCCTCTTTACAGTGAACACTGTAACTTCGATTAGTGATGAGACGACAGTTGGAAGAGATCTCAATGTGGTCAGCCTTTTGTTTGGCTTTAACCTTCAGTGATAAAACATTTTTATTATGGTGTTTATTCTCAGATAGACAGTGACTTCTCTGCATTATTCATATTCTGTTCTTGTACATGCTGGACATCTATAGATGAATCTAGACGAGTTGTAGGTGGAAGTAAACAAGCCTCCATCACTGTAATGTTTGTAAAGGATTTCCCTTTTTATCTGTCCAGGAGATCCTGTAGAAGCAGTTCTTTGTTTAAAATATAGATAAAGTTATATGTTGATTATTTAAGTTTCTTGTAAAATATTATTCTAAGAAAATATCTCAGAATAACATGAAAAATATCTTGTTAAAACAATAAAAGTTTATAACAAAACTGAGCAAATATTTATTTTGTCATGGTGGCAGCAACACGCTGCCATATGGAATACCTAGATATTTAATTTATATTAATCTAGTCCACTATTCAATATTCACACCAGCTGGTGCTGGTATCACGAGTGACACTGTGACAGACAATAATGTACTCCAGAGAAAACCCAGAAAAAAATTAAAAACGAAAGAGCAATCTGAAGATTTCCAGTTCAGATTATTATTATTCTGAATTATTCTTACTACAGCTTGATAAGGTTTGGTAACAGGTATAGAGGAGTGAGGTGTAGCTGACTGTTCAGCCTGTTGTGGAAACAGCTGTGGTTTAAAACAAGAGTTCAGGTTGATGGTAAGCACATACTGTATGACAGATAGTTTTACCTTGTCCAGATCAACGTTGCCTGGCAGCAGAAATACATTGAGTTTTTGAAGATGTTTGTCCAGAGGTCGGAGGAACAGCAGAACCTGGCCTCTAATTTCTATTGGGATTTTCAGAAACCTAACGAGCTTCCAGAGCAGGCCAAAGGCAGAGAGATGAGGGACGTTCACAACCACATGAGTGTCTGTAATCTCCAGCGGCTCCAGGATGCTCATTCCATCATCAGCGATGTGGGCGACAGACAGCAGACCTTCAGGGAGCGGAGCTGTGAAAACACAAATTTATTTTATTAACAACAATCTCATTATAATGTTAGTGCTCATTTTATTTGATTTCTAGGACACTCAGTCTGGTGAGTGAAGAATTAAACAGTTTCCCAGGTCGGTCAAATCATCCAACATGACTGTCAGTGTTGGTGGGCGGGAAGTCTGTTAGTGTCGGTGCACTAACAGGAGTCTTATCGTTGTTTTAATAAAACTCACAAAGCACAATAATCAGCTTACCATCCATGGTTTCACAGTGTGGCAGCTGGAGCTGACTGACAGCACCGTCAGGACTCTGGATGTTGAACAGCGGTCCTGCAGCCATCTTGTCAACTTGTTGTAGGTGACTTTCATCCCATTGGACAGTCCTGTACCGCAGCTCCGCCTCCTGAGTCATAACAAACACCAGTCCAGTCAAAGTACACCGGAACACACCTGGACCAGGACAATTGAACCTGTAGGACACAGAGGAGCTGATTAAACAACACAAACACAAGCTCATTCAGCCTTTTTCCTGGTTTGAATGAATAAAAACTAAAGAATGAATTTGCTGAACAAAATGTGCTGTGACTGCTGCAGTGCTTAAAAAGCTGGAGAGCAAACTGATCTGCTGGACAAGATGTGAGTGAAGCAGCAGCTGCAGGAGCATGAATTCAGTTCAATTCAATTCAATTCAATTTTATTTATATAGCGCCAACTCACAACAAAAGTCATCTCAGGGCACTTTTCACACAGAGCAGGTCTAGATCGTGCTCTTTAATTTACAGAGACCCAACAATTCCCCCATGAGCAGCAACTTGACAAAGTTTTAAGCCTACTAGATGGTTCCATAGAAGAGGAGCCTGATAGCTGAAGGCTCTGCCTCCCATTCTACTTTTAAAGACTGTAGGAACCACCAGTAAGCTGCATACTGGGAGCACAGTGTTCTAGTGGGATAATATGGTAATATGAGCTCTTCAAGATATGATGGTGCCTGACCATTAAGGGCTTTGTAAGTTAGGAGAAGGATTTTAAATTCTATTCTAGATTTTACAGGAAGCCAATGTAGTGAAGCTAAAATGGGAGAAATGTGATCTCTTTTTCTAGTTTTAGTCAGAACACGTGCAGCTGCATTCTGGACCAGCTGGAGAGTCTTTAGAGACTTGTTAGGGCAGCCTGATAATAAGGAATTGCAATAATCCAGCCTAGAAGTAACAAATGCGTGAACTAGTTTTTCTGCATCTTTTAGGGACAGGATGTGCCTGATTTTTGTGATATTACGTAAGTGAAAAAAGGCAGTCCTTGAGATTTGATTTATGTGGGAGTTAAAGGACATATCCTGATCAAAGATAACTCCCAGATTCCTTACGGTGGTGCTGGAGGCCAGGGTAATGCCATCCAGAGTAGCTTTATCATTAGATAATGTGTTTCTAGGGTGTTTAGGGCCAAACACAATAACTTCAGTTTTATCTGAGTTTAGTTGCAGAAAATTGCAGGTCATCCAGGTCTTTATGAAAAGTGTTAGAAGCAAAGTTTCATCACTGAAAGGAGGTGACAATGTTCAAGGATGAAATATTCTGCATCTTATGTTTTGGTTACCTGTATGAAATGTTTGCAGACTCAGTCAGCACTTCGGGTCTGAAGTCCTAAAATGTAGAAAGTGACAACATTAGTTACAGAAACTGACCACCAGGACATGAACCTCACTGCTTCAGTTTCTACTCCACCTGCACTCTGTACTGTTTATTCATCACCTGATTATCACTAGTTGTTCACGATTAAATGATCAGTTGCTCTTTAACTTTACATTCTTCAGTGAAAGATCCTGCAGGACTACGTTGGACAGCAGCTGGTGGTTTCACAGATGAGGAGGCAGAAATGAATTATGAGGAGTTTCTGATGGAGGAGGAAGGAGCAGCGAGTGAGAGGAGAGGAAACGAGGAGAGTTTAGATGTAAGGAGTATTAACCTCTGGAGGAACCTGAGTCTGATCAATAACACATGGATCCAGCTGATCCTCTCTGTTGTCCTCAGACACATTGAGGGTTCTGTTGGATGTGGACGGACCTGAGAAGCAGACACACAGCAGATGTTAAACTCACTTCTGGACATCCTTGTGGTCCAGTGGGTTAGACTCATACAGAAAGCTGCAACACAAAGTCACAATTTAAGGCTGGACAGAGACTTTCGCTACATGTCTCCTGTTAGTCTCTACTGGAAAACCCTCCAGTAAAGTCAAGATTGCAAAGAAATACTGTAAAAAGTTTCAGACAAAGTTTCAGACATTTTTCAGTCGAGACCACGTTTGAACAAAAAAATTCACCCCAAAACCAAAGTTACATTTGATTTACAAAGTGTCCATTAAGTGTTTTTACTGTATTATTTCAATCATTGCAGTGAAGCAAACTGTCTTGTTTTGCACAAACTGTCAACACAGCAACATTTTAATTCATCATTCCATGACTTTGGACATTTGAACACAAGGATAAAATCCAAACTCAACACAGAAATGACTGAGAATCAAACTGCAGACCTTCTTGCAGTGAAGCAACACATCATCTTTCCCAAAAGTCAAAATAGATCAGAACAAAGCAGAAGAAAATACCAGAAAATTCTAAAAATCTCTATTATATTTCCCCAGAGTGCAAGGCGATGTCTTCCAGTTTCAAAGTTCTGTCTGATCAACAGACCAAAACTCATAAATATTGAGTTCACAATGATATAAAACAGAAAAAAATGGCTCTGTCCAAAAGTAACAACATCCTCCTACTATCACCTCCAATGCTCATTGATTAACACTTGATATCTCGTTTGTTTAATCTGGACAAAAACTGAGGTGTTAAAACAACAATCTCCCACTATATAGGAGTTCAGTCTCATGGTCATTTGTGGAATAGTCACAAAATTTAATCTATCGATTCATGTACAATGACACCAATTTTCCATTTTTTTTCGTGACACTCACCACGACTTTCAAACTAATGTATTTCTATTGGAAGTTGTCTTTGTGCCTGAACATTTTTTTCTGTCATTCAGGACTTGGGAGCACGGAAGCTGTATTGTTTTTTTTTTTTCCTCATTTGTAATTCATTTTTAAACTGTAACCACTACATTATTCAACATTACTTATCTTTGTTTTTATTTCTTAGTCCTGTTGGCGGACCGGATGACCCGCTACCAGGAAGTAACTCACTGCAGATTTGAATGACATCCTCGATATTTCTCAACACAAAAACACAAAAGTGTCCTTTAATTCAGCACCTTTGACTCTGAGAAATCAAGTTGTTTAGTCATTATATTATACTGCCGGTCTGCAGTATAATATAATGTTATACTGAATATATGTTATGTCTGTTATGTCACAGCTTTAGCTGACGTCTTCACCATAGTAACGGTCGCTGAGGATCATGAACTTACTATCTATCCATCCACCCTCCAATCCGCCTCCTCCACATGAGGAAGTCAGCTCATATAGATGTCATCTAAACTAAGTCAGTTTCCCTGTGATACATATTGTAGAAATGCTGATATGATACATATTGAAACGTAGAGATTCAACGTATCTGTGGTCTGCAGAAACATACAATGCCGACATTTTATTCTGGCGACTGGGCTGCTGACAAACATGGATATAAAACTTTTTAAGGCTGCGTTCAGACCTTCAGACGTTTTAACTACATTTTTTCTTGTTATTTTTTATGTCTTCAGTGATCTTATAGCCGCACATGTTTCAGTATTCAATGACTCAAACAGGATACATTTTCAGTCTTATGTGATTAATTTACAGAACAGAGCACAGGGTCGACCTCGAATGAAACTTTTTTTTTGTTAAATTATGCAGCAGAATAAACATTTTTTGAGCACAGAAGAAGCAACTGGAGTTAATTAGGGGGTGAAAACAGACTTTATTTGTCTGTGCTATTATTTAAATACCAGCGTTAATAAGATCATTTATGTTTCATATTGATTCAAACTCACCAAAAGTTCAGGCTATGAAACTTGATCTGGTGCAGCACAATGTTGTGAGTTTTAAGATTCTTACAAAATGTTGTTTAACAATAGAGAAACACCTGAGAACTGAAGATGTTGGTGGGAGACTTTCTGCTACTGTACCTGACTCCAGCTCTGATGAAAGACATGGATCCACCTCACAGAGAGCAGCGATCAGAGCTGAACTGGCTTCTGTTCCTTTCCTTCGCACCATGTCGATAACCTGTCGTGTTTTCTCTGCTCTGTTCAGTGTTCTGGCAAACTCCATTTCATCATTATTTATGACCCCACGCTGCAGGAGTTTATCCAGCAGCTTGCGTAGATTAGGTTCAGACACTCCGGCAATAAACTGTTCCCGAACAGACTTCAGCTTTGTTTCTGCAGGGTCATCACTTGGACCGGTGAACCTTTTGTTTTTTGCCAGTGCCTTCATCAGGGGCACTGAGAGGAATATTAACCCTAACATACCTGTCTTTGATGATGGGAGGAAACCGGAGCACCCGGCGCAAACCCACGCAAACATGGGGAGAGCATACAAACTCCACGCAGAAAGGACCTGGGGCCGGGGTTCAAACCCAGGATCTTCTTGCTGTGAGGCAACAGTGCTAGTGTTTTGACAAGGACCAACCTTTCTGCAGTTTATGCACCACTGAACTAGGGGACCTATTGCTGCTAGCTTAGCTAGGCTTGTCTTTAGCCTGGTGGTCAGCTGTTTGACCATGGCTATGTGTGAGAGTTGTCTGCCTGCCTGCTTAGATAACTGAAGATATCCATTGCTTGTGTGGAGACATGAGAAAGAAGGACGAGCTCTTCATGCATTTATATCTTTCTCAAATAATACATGATAACCAAAACAATGCTCAATTTCTATTCTCCATTATTGACAAACTGCTAAACCCAACAAGATCAATTCCTGCTGAGCTTCTCCCTCCAATTAAAAGTCATGAAATTGTCACCTTCTTCCAGGAAAAAGTTTCTGGTATTAGAAAAAAAATCTAACAATTACACATACTGATGGATCTGGTCTGTGTCTTCTCCTATATCATCATACCACCATTAGCACAATATATAATTTCTCACCTATTCCCTCTAATGATCTAGAAGAGGTACTACAGCAATTAAACTCCTCCACCTGCTCCCTTGACCAAGTTCCCATTATTTTTTGAAAAAGTGTATTCCACTGCCTGTCACCTGACACTGAATTTTATTATCAGTTCTCTACAATCAGGAGTCTTCCCCTCTTCCCTCAAGCATACTATTATTACATCATTACTGAAAAAGAACTTAGACTCATCCCAGATTAGCAATTACGGCCCAATCTCCAATATCACTTTTCTTAGTAAAATACTTGAGAAGGCTGTCTACAAACAGCTGCATAGTTATCCCTCTACAATTTGTATTGTGTGATCAATCTGGTTTTAGGTATAACCAAAGCAGTGAAACTTAAAGAAGTAGTCAATGATCTGCCTCTGACACCATCACAACAACAACAACATTTTACTCAGATTAGAAAATTCAGTTGGTCTATGTGGCCGTGTCATTAACTCCTGTCTAACAGGCAGAACATTCTCTGTGTCTCTTGGCAACTTCAACATCTGTTGTGAGGTCCCACAAGGCTCAGTTCTAGGTCCATTACTGTTTAATCTATATATACTGCCACTTGGTTCTATCATGCAGAAGCACAATGTATTTTACATTTCATATGCTGATGATACACAATTGTATATTTTCACTCTCCCATAACAACCTCAGCCCTATAAATTAACTTGTAAAGTGTATCAGTGACATTACAATCTGGATGAGATCCTTGTGGTAGGTGCTAGAGAGAGGAGATTGACTTCAAACTGGTCTCGCTGTCTCTGAGACCCAGTGAGCAGGTTAGAAATCCAGGTGTTATCTTGAATCCAGAACTAAACTTCACAAGCCACATTACAAGAATAACTAGGACAGCATTTTACCACTTAAAAAATATTTCCAAAGTTAAATCCATCTTCCCAGACACTGAAAAACTGGTTCATGCATTCATCTCCTCTAGGCTAGACTACTGTAATGCCGTTTTTCCGGACTTCCCAAAAAGACTGGGGCAGCTCCAGCTCATCCAAAATGCTGCAGCCAGAGTTCTCACTGGGACTGAACATATTACTCCTATACTCACTCTGGCTTCCAATAAAATACAGAATTGATTTCAAAATACTGCTCACTGTTTACAAATCACTTAATGGTCTAGCCTCTAAATACGTCTCTAACCTGCTCACTGCTTACAATCCCTCCAGAACCCTCAGATCATCAGACACTGGTCTCCTAACTTTACGCATGATCAGAGGTAAATCTGGTAAAGGTGCATTCAGTCATTATGGGCCCACACTCTGGAACAAACTGCCTGATGATATGAGTCTTTTAAAAGCAAACTAAAGACCTACCTGTTCTCTCAGCTAGTGCCTACATCTCTCTGTCTGTCTGTCTCTCTCACCTTCTTTCTTTGGGTGTATGTAAGTTGGTGTGTTGTGCGGACATGTCTGGGTATATTTGTGTGGGTGGGCAGGGGTGAATTATTTTTATGAACTTGTGTCTTGATTTGATATTGATTTGATTTTGATATAAAAGCATTTCTCTGACTGATGTGATGTCATGTTTGTCTCTTTTTGTGACTGACCTGCTCCTGAGCTGATGTTTGGCAGCTTCCTCACCAGATCATTCCTGTTGATCTTCTTTAAAACGCTCTTCATCACCTTCACAGCCGTAGCAAATTCATAATTCTGCACCAGCAGATCCACAGTTTCCTGTCTGTCTGCCTTCGCCAGCTTGTTCACTTTGATGGGTTTAATGTCATCCACCTTTTCAAACTTCAGGAGCCACTTGAAGTTCTTGAATTCTTCATCTACTAAATCATCCAGAAGGTTGATGAGGTCAGTCTTCGTCATCTTGGCTCTCTGGTAAAATCAGAGAACATTGAAGGACAGTTATACAACAGTTATGTTTCTGTCTGTTGGTGTTTCTACTGTTCTGGAGCTTTCTATTGTGTCACATGGTCTTCTTCTGCAGATGGAGTTTGCACAGTTGTCATGAAAATGTAGATGTTCAGATATTTTACAGGTTTATAAATTAATAAAATAATCTTCATGACAGTTAGTCTTCTGCTTTAGTCCTTAACCTGTTTGTTGTAGTTCAGTGAACTCTGGTGACTGAGAACGCCTGAAAATGATGATTGTATTGATTACATTGGTTTTATTGTGTGAAGCACTTTGTGTTACATTGTATTTGTATGAAAAGTGCTATACAAATAGTCTGATTGATTGATTGATTATGCTAACTACACATCAGTGTATTGCTGTTAACAGATGGAGTCAGGAGGTTTGTCTGCTGTGAGTTTTAAATGTCACACTACTCTGGAACTGACATAAGACCAGTCAGACTGCATACTTATATATACACATAAAGAGAAGAGTTATTAAACAATGTAATGATGGGTGGAGTCTTTATTGAAGCAGCTAGTCCCACTGAGATTAGTCTTGCATAGCCAGACCTCAAAACCATATTCTCCTATCAAGATCTGGAGAAAATAATTCATGCTTTTTTTCATGCTTCCGTCTTGATTATTGCAATTCACTGTTTACCACCCTGAGTCGTTCTTCTGTGTCTCACCTCCAGTTGGTCCAAAATGAGGCAGCCAGACTGTTAACTAATACACGACGTAGGGCACACATCTCACCAGTGTTGGCCAACCTACATTGCCTTCCAATAGATTGTAGAATTGATTTTAAAATTCTTTAATTACCTATAAGGCACTACACGGACTGGTCTCACTCTATATCTCTGAATGACTGTGTCCCCTGACCATGGTGAGATCACTGAGGTCTGCTGATCAGTGCCTTCTGGCTGTGCCGAAATCTAGGCTTAAGACCAAGGGTGATTGTGCTTTCACGGTTGTGCCCCCCCCCCCCCCCCCCCCCCCCCCTCTGGAACCATCTTCCTCTAGTAATAAAAAATGCAGAGTCAGTCAATATTTTTAAAAAGCTCTTAAAAACTCACCTTTTTCGTAAATTGATTGTACACCAATGTCATTTGTCCAGCTCGGAGGACGGCTCGTAGCTTGTTGTCTACCTTACTTCGCTAGGAAAGAGGAGTCATTTGTGTTTTAACAACGTTTCGCTTATGTTATTGATGTTCATCTCTCTTAAGTGTCCTCTGGAAACACTTCCACTGTTGTTTGTTAATGTGTTGTGGTATTTGCAGTGTGTTTTCTAAATGTGTTGTCATATTGATGAAGATGTTTTCTCGATTTGTTTGTGTTTTGTCTATTTGCAAGTGTTTTCTTAAGTCGCAGTGCGGTGAGCTCTCAGGGCCACCGTAACTTATCCATAGTCAGTGTATTACCAGAGATTTGGGTCGGTACCCTCCCAGTTTGGAGAAGCAGGCAGAAGTAGCAGCACGAAAGCTAAGCACTGTTCTGCTGTGGACGGGGCCAGCAGCAAAATGTATTTTAGCCACCTAAATAAAGACCAATCTGAAAAAAAATGTTCTCTATAACTTCTGTATTTCTATGAATGCTGCACACTGTATAACGCTGCAGCAACACTTTCTGACACAAACAGGCTGATCTGCAGTGTGATACAGTGCACGGCATGCATAGAAATATGGAATCGCCATCTACTGAAGGGAAATACACTGACTATGGATAAGTACCTCATACTATCCCACTTCAAAAAAATGCAAATTATCCCTTTAAGGTATGAAACCTGACTGAAGTTACCAGATTTCTGCTGCCAGTTTCACTTTGGTTCACACTGACACACACTGAGGGGCGAATTCACAAAAGGATTGTGCGACTTGTGACCACTAAACCTACTCAAATGAGACACGTATTTCACAAAACAACCACAAAGGGTGAAATGCACCCCAAACTGTGCTGCCAAGCAAACACACAAACTCCTTTGCTATTTGCATGTATGTAAATTGGGGAATATGCATATTTCTGATGCAAAGTTGGCCCCTTTCTATGCAAATGAGCAGAGCCTCTTTGTAAAAATAGTCCAATTCACAGAGATCAGAGCTAAAAGCCACACACAGAGTCAAATTATTACATCTTCAGAGAGTTGGTGGTGACTAAAACACACACTCACTCATTCTCTCCCTCTCTCTCTCTCTTCAGATCTTCAAGCATGTGAGGCATTGAATGATACTGAACTGATATTAAATGATATTAAGGACCATATTGGAAAAAAATTCCAATATGGGCGGGACGTCCCCTGCGGCGATTATACGCCTGAATGATATTTTTTCTTTTGTCCTCCTCTTCACATCATGTATCTTCTTTAGCAGACTGAAGGTGTGTGTTGACACACTGGGGTATTACATCCCAAATACAGTTTCTCTCTGTCATGTTTAATTTTCTTGCCTGAAGTTTTGGCTCTGGACCAATGAGGTGCATCTCATTGGTCAGTCATGCCTTCCTGGCACGAAGGCAACATTTATACTTTTCCACGTGGATAATTGCAATCAGACAAAAAACAAGGGCAAAGGTCACTCAGCTGCAAAACTTTATGGGCGTGTTTGTGCTGTAATATCACCAGCGTGATATCTTCTGTGAATCAGACCTTGAGACGGGGCAGATAGTGGTTGCTAATGATACGCAATCCATGGTGCTATCAGTGGCTGCAATCCATTCTTTGTGAATTCACCCCAGTGTTGTGTTCAAACTGAGACCGAGTTCAGGAATAATGAACACCGTGCTGCTTTCAGGTGACTGCCGGAAATATTACAACTACAAGCTGCTCAAAGGAGCGAGAACTGTATTCTGCAGCTGAAGGATAAAGCAAAGTGTTTGTTATTATAAATCTGTAAAGCTGATTACATTTCATACATTCTGTATTGTATATATTTCACAACACTTGTTTTCTCCATCAGAATACTTAAACCCAGTGTGGGATATGAACACTCTGGTGGGTGTCATGTTGATCTTGTTTGTCCAATAATCCATGTTGACAGACCTGACGACCAGCACACGTTCATTCATGGACTCTGCTGCTTTCTAAGGCTGCACAGAAGAACTGTAAAGTGTCAGATGAGTCTAGCAGCTGGATTGAGGAGATTTACATTACATAAGAAATTTCACTTATTCATTTTCACCCCAGATCAGGTCTGTAATAACATCCTCTAACTCTTTGGTTCAAAAACATGGGTGTCATTTTTGACTACCAGCTGAAATTTGGTAAACATGTTAAGTCAGTTATTCAGTCGTGCTACTTTCACCTGAGGAATATTGCAAACATTCACCCATTTCCAGCAGTTGGAAATGGTTATCCATGCTCTTGTGTCCCTGCTTAGAGTATGGTAATGTTATTTATTTCTGCCTGAGCCAAGACCAAGACGCTGTTACCTGGTTACAGTTAGTCCAAAACTCTGCAGTAAGATGACTCACTAAGGCCTCATATTGCTCTCATATCACCCCGGTTCTGGTGTCACCACACTGTTTCCGATTAAATTTAGTATTTAATTCAAAATCCTCCTCCTCATCTGTAAGGTTTTGAATGATCTTGCTCCAGAGTATATTAGTGAACTAAGAGTGAACCTCTGAGAGAGGCCTGCTAGTTGTACCTTGTTCAAGACTGAAAACGTACGTTTGCTGTCCTGTGTCCCAGGTTGTTGAGCAATCTCCTCCTGAGAATCAGTTCTGCAAACTCTCGAGCGTTTTATGTCACAGCTGAAGACCTATCTTTTTTATCAAGTTTTTTTGTACTTGAGTTATCATGTACACAATTTTGATTTGTGATGTTTTGGGCTGTTTTTTGTTTTTATTGTGTTATGTCTCCTGTTGTAATGTTTCCTTCTTTAATAATCATCTGTTGTTCTTTTAATCTTTCCTCCTTTTGTAAAGCACTTTGTAACCTATGTATGGAAAGGTGCTGTATAAATAATTATTTTTTCTGAAAATCAGGATTTGTGTATTTTCTGCAATAATATAGTCTGTCACTATATGAGATAGTGTAGTACAAATATGGGTAGGACTTTACATTCCAGCTTGGTAATAACAAGGTAATAGTGGGGTAATATTTTGGTAATTAAAAGGTAATAATAATGGAAATATAATGGAAATTAATAAGCAATAGCTTGGTATTAAAAATGAGTATAACGAGGTAATATTAGACTAAGAGTTTTGTAACAGGGTAATAAGGGGCCAAAAACAAACACATCTAAAGATGAAAAATGCATAACTACATGGTTCTACTTAATTTCATGTTGATATTAGATTAAACCAACACCAAGAGGCACAGTGATTACTTGGAAACATACCTGGTAGTTACTCTGTGATAGCCATGAATCAGTGCTGTGAAATGCATCCTTTCATGTTATGTAAGATAAAAAAATACCATAATAAAAATACATGTTCATAAAAGGCTTTGCTTTGAAGTTTGATGAGTGAAATATCTACATAAGCAGCACATATTTCTCAAACTTTTCATCAACAGCACCACATGTTGGTGGAGTTGGGCCTACCAGGTGTTTTCCAGGTAATCACTATGCCTCTTGATGCTGGTATTGGTTTAATATAATATCACTATGAAATTAAGTAGAAACTGGTAGTAAGGCATTTTGCATCACTGATTCATGGCTATTACACAGAAACTACCAGGTTTGTTTCCAGGTTACAAATCACAACATTAAAAGTCTGGTAATCACCAATTTTGACTTCCAAGAATTTTCATGTAATTTGGAAGGTATTACGCTGATAGTAGCGTATTTTGAAAATATGAACCATATAACCTAATTATCATCAGGTTATTATCCCTTAACTGTCACTATATTACTATTTTAAATGAAAATATGATAAAACCTTATTAATAGCAGGTTATTGTTTGTTACTATAATTTTACTGTGTTATTACAGTTATTACAGTTCTGCCTCATTGTCCTTTAGATGTGTTTCCACATAATTACCCCTTTGTTTTTGGCCCTTTACTATCCAGTTACAAAACTTTAAGTCTAATATTACCTAGTTATACCCATCGTTAATACCAAGCTATTGCTTGTTAGTTACCATTATATTACATTATTATCAAAATATTACCCCACTGTTACCTTGTTATTACCGAGCTGGAATGTAAAGTGCTGCCTAAATATGAAAGAGTAACAAACATATACATATATAATCTTGCACAAAAAATTACACTTAAGTTTGGTACTTTTATATTATGTCACAAGTTATTCATATTTTATAAATATTTGATCAGGTTGTACTTGCTTCAGAAACTAAAAGCTGCTCTAATTAATATTTAATTCATATTAAATAAACGATGGATCAAATGATGATGTGTATGTGAGGAGTCGTTCATAGTGATGAACCTTCAGATAATTTTCACCGGGATTTTCTGTTATTTAGTTCAGGTTTCTGCAAAAACATCATCAGTTTGACAGATCTAATATTGCACCAATAACAATGATACTTGTGTTTACAGTCTATACTTTTAACTGCCTTTTTTCTCGTTGTTTTTTATGTCAAACTACATCAAATTATTAAACCTTCAGTGAAGCTTTGATTCAATCCACACTTTCTAGAGGTTTTATCTTTATCTTTATCTAAAACAATTATTTATCTATTGAACTATTTAAAAAGTCTGGTATTAATCTGGTATTTTGTTGCTAATAACAAAAACTTTAGAGAGGAAACTTTATACATGCAGGCTGGATGCTGCGGTTTAATGTCAACTTCTAAGACCGTTTACCTCTGCTGGGACGGTGTCTCCTGCTGGGACGGTGTCTCCTACTGGGACGATGTCCTCTGCTGGGACGATGTCTCCTGCTGGGACGATGTCCTCTACTGGGACGATGTCTCCTACTGGGACGATGTCCTCTGCTGGGACGGTGTCTCCAGCTGGGACGGTGTCTTCTACTGGGATGTCCTTCTGTAGATTTTCCCTTCTTGCACCTGGAAGATAACCAAAGAAAAGACTGTTGCAGCCACTTTTTTAGAAAAGATCAACATTTTAACAAAGTCTCCAGGTGGCAGGAGACAGGGGGGGGGGGACACTTCTTTAAAAACTAGAAACACCGCCTCGCTGTTGTTTTTTATTTTTATTTTTATTTATTTAACCTTTATTTAACCAGGAACTCCCTGGAGATTAAAATCTCTTTTGCGAGTTAGACCTGGCCAAGACAGCACACCATTACAAGGTTACATAATTATAGAACATGTCAAAAACAGACAAGGTATAATTAAGGAAAATAGAGCACACTTCTCAGTTATATAGTTGTTTTTTTTATGAGAGCTTCCAAGGAGACAAAATCATTAAGCTGTAGTGTATTCTGTAGGTTATTCGAATGACCAGGGTGCAGAATAAGAGAAAGCTGCTCTACCAAGTTCTGACCAAAGCCTAGGTGCCTGGTAGAGCAGCCATCTGGTAGAGTGAAAATCACAACAGCTATTGGTGATAGTGATAGGAGATTACACTCAGGGTTTCTGCCAGTGAATTCAAGCTCGGCAGCCTGCTGAGCCTAAGCATCGTGGATTTTTTAAAGATGTATTTTAAGATGTTTTCTGAACTAAAATGTGTTATACAAGTAGCCTAGCTCTGTTAAGGAATAGCTCAGTGCGTAAGTGTGACGGTGACAAAAATGAGTAAATTGATTATTTGACGATCACCTTTTGTCCACTCTGCAAGGAAAGAGCCTGGAAGACGTTTAAATCAGGCAGTTGGTCCCTTACTTGACTGTCGTGCAAGTGATTATTTTATGTGCTGGATATTACCTATGTGTTTTACACTTTATTTAATGTATTATGTGCTTTATGAGTGAGTGGTTTTACTATTTTTGTCTTTTTCTGTTTGTTTAAGTGAGCCCACCAAGACAAATTCCAATCAGTCATGTTGACACACAATAAAGTATTGAATAAAAAGTCCCAAACCCACAATCATGCCTAACATGTTTTGGTGTCGTCAAGGTAACGTGATATGTTGTAAAGTGCTGTCCCATTCCTATTTAAACCATTTTGAGCCCTTGCAGCCTGTTGCACTCAAGCACTTACCAGGTTACATCAAGTTAGTCCGTGAGGGTTCAGGGTTTAGGGTTTAGGGGGAACACTGGGATTGGGCCAGAGAGAGAGAGTGTGTGGCTGCGCTGACACTGGTCTGCAACGCACACATACACAGGGACGATCCATTGCTGCTTAGAACCAGAACCAGAGAAACCTGTCTTTCATCCGGAGAGAGACACACCGAGAGCAGGCAGAGAGCGAGAGAGTTTCTGTTGAAAACAAGCAGCGAGACCCGCGGAGACATGAGAGCAGCTGCTCTCTAACAGCTACAGCAGAGAGCAGGAGGGAGGACAGACATCTCACTGCTGCTCTGTGCTGAGACTGTGCTGCTGCTGCAGACTCACGGACACTTTTTATCTGATGAACGTCGGTGCTGATGCACGACAATGACGTAGATGGGTTTTATTTCTGTCCATGTCTGTGTTACAATCTCCTCTTCTGTTCTTGAATTATGGCATTAAATAATGGCCAAAACTGTTTTTGCAGAACATTTTGATGTCAAAGTGAAGTTGACCTTTGACCTTTTGCATATAAATATATATAAATATTTATCCTATTAGATATTTGTGTGAAACTTTGTCATAATTAGCGTATTAACACTTGAGTTATGGCCAAAAACGTGTTTTGTGAAGTCACAGTTACCTTGACCTTTGACCTCCAACCACTAAATTCTAATTAGTTCGTCTCTGAGTCCAAGTGGACATTTGTGCCAGGTGCAATGAAATTACCACCAGGCGTTCTTTAGATATCGTGTTGGACGGACGGATGGACAACCAGAAACATAATGTCTCAGTCAAGACCAAGTCTGAACAAAAATTGACCCTAAAACCAAAGTTAAATTGGATTTACAAAGTGTTCATTTAGTATGTTTTTATTCTATTATTTTTTTTCTATTATTATTATTCTATTATTCTATTCTTTTATTTTTTTTATACTATTTTTTTGCTAAAACAGCATTTAAATTACCTCCATGACTTTGGATATTTGAACACAAGGACAAAATCCAAACTCAACACAGAAATGACTGAGAAATGACTGCAGACCTTCTTGCAGTGAAGCAACACATCATCTTTCCCAAAAGTCAAAATAGATCAGAACAAAGCAGAAGAAAATACCAGAAAATTCTAAAAATGTCTAATATTATATTTCCCCAGAGTGCAAGATGATGTCTTCAAATGGGAAATATTTCACTCTGAATCTCTGATAAGTGATTAAACACATCATGGTGCATTTAAAGTGGAATAAAAGCTGGTGAGCAGAGCTTATTCAGAAACAGACTTCACAGGGATCAACAGACTTAATCTTTACAATCACACTTTGAACTGGTCACAGTCTCAACACTCACGTTCTTCATGTCCGTCAGGTGCAGCGCTGCTTCGTCTGTCCTCCATCCTGCAGGAATAAACACAAACACAGCAGTTATCTGGACTGTCTTATGAAGAGAGTTCCAATAATCAGACTCTATCTCATCACTAAACGTAACTCTGGTGATTCCAAACAACCACCAAGCTGTTATCATCATCTGGACTTTCCAGTCCTGCTATGAGTTAATTTACATGAAGTGGAGAGTAATCTGGACTTGTGTTCTGATCTAAAGCACAAACATGGCTCAGCAATATTCATATTAAACGCAATTTTTGGCCAAATATACATCACCAAGAGAATGTCCTCTAAGAGAAGATCAAGTTCCCTTTTTACTTAAATTTGTGATTAAGAGATGCAAAAGTTTTCTTGGTCTTCCAGATCTCATCTTGACCTCCACAGTTGCCCTAAACTGATTAATTACATTTGTACAATTGCAAGCTGACAACACTTTGCTGTCTTCTTGTAGCCTTCCCTGCATTTTGGGCATCAATAACTTTCATTTTCAGTTTTACACAGCTGTTTAGAAGAACTCATGGTTGCTGAGTGTTTGCACAAGGTTTGAAGAGTCAGAGTATTTGTAAAGCTTTGAAACTGGAACCAGCTGATATTTTATAATGATAATTGTTGACATGCGTCAGGCCTAACGAGCTGATTAAGATCTGAGACCTTGTAAAAAGAATGAGACCAGAACTCTTATGGTGCCCAAACTTTCACATGCTACAATGATGTTTTTATTTTTTTAAATTTACACCATAAAATGTAACTATGCATTAAAATTTGCTGAAAATAAATACACACATGTTTGTGATTTTCACATGTGTGTGTGTGTTTGTGGCCGGTGTGGGAAGTTTCAGACTTTCTGCACAAGACAGAACATTTCTGCTTGCAAAAGTCTTATATTTTCAATTTCATGTTATTCTTAGTGATATATTTTTTAAAATGTTTTTAAAGGGGAGTCGAAGCCGTGGTTGTAGGAGTCGTGGCCAGGGCTCCTCAGCACTCTTTCCCCCCTGCACAGCCTGATGGGTGGAAGACAGACAGCCTGCCTCAGCCCCCCCAGATTCCTCCCCAAAAGGAATCCTGGTGTGCAGCAACCTCAGTCCTCTGGGCAAACACCAAACCCCCTTGGAGCTGTTCAAGCTAGTTTTGGATTGGAAAACTATTCAAACTTTGCTGCTGGCAATAAGTTCATGTGGACTCCAGTTACACCTGAAGAACTGGGTAAATACACGGGGTTTGTGTTTTACATGTGTGTCCTCAAGCTGCCAAAAGTCAGTGACATGTGGTGTATAAAACATTTCTTCCACGTCCCCTCTCCTCGAGAGATCGTGTCCAGAGACAGGTTCCTCTTCATATCCTGGAACATATGAGTGACTCTGACGAGGATGCAGTGAATGACAGGAAGTAAAGCACAGAGGATTACGATGAGCTGCACAGGCTCCGCCCTCTGTATGTCAGTCTGCGAATTGTTTGTAAAGCTATCTACCACCCTCATCAGAGCCTGGCTGTGGATGAGTCTATGGTGGCCACCAAAGCTACAATTGAGATAAAACAATATATGAAGAACAAGCCAAAAAAAGTGGGGAATAAAACGTTTTGTTTCAGCTGACTCAAAAGGCTACACGGTGGACTTCAACATATATGCAGGAAGCCAAAACAGTCAGTGGGAGGAGACTGTTCTTTGATGCTAATGAGTCACTGGTGAACAAAGAATACCTGGGATGTGGTTATCACATTTATTGTGATAACTTCTGCACCAGCCCAGCACTCTTCAGGCTCCTCTGGGACGTTGGCATCAGAGCCTGTGGGACATACAGGGACGGCAGACTGGGAACCCCAGCAACCACGGTGAACCAGGAAATCTCTGAAGGATCCATACGGTGGATCAGAGATGGTCAGCTCCTGTTTGTGAAGTGGATGGACACAAGAGAGGTGTCTGTGTGCTCCACAGTGCACACTGCATACTCAGGGGAGACAGTGATGAGAGGGAGGAAAACTAGTGATGGCTATGAGAGGAAGGCAGTTCCAAGACCTACTGCTGCTTCATTGGGGGGGTCGACGTCTCTGACCAGCTGATTGGATACTACTCATCATGCAAAAAGAGCCCAAAGTGGTACAAGACAATTTTGTATCAGTTTTTTGACATTGCTGCTACAAACAGCTGTGTGCCACCAGAGCTTCTCTCTGCTGAGCGGTGTGGAGTCCCTGGACCTCTCAGAAGCACCTGAGGAGAAGCAGCAGTGCCATCACACACCTGTAGCAATTTCTACAGGTAAGGATCCGTCCAAGAAGGCCACAGAGGGGCATGAAAAGTGCAAGTTGTGTGGGAGAAACACACTGTTCATGTGCAGGGTTTGCAGAGGGTCCCTGTGTGTCGTCGTTGACAGGATCTGCCATGACGACTACCACAACAACCTTGCACCCTGCTCATAAAAATGAACATATCTTAATTAAAAATGTACATAGTTCTAGTTATATTAGTTGTGTTGAAAAATATGTTTCTACATTCAGAATGATTTTGGATCAATATGTTTTGTGTGTTTATTCAAATTTGATTTAAAAAAGTCAGTATTTTATTTTTTGTTTAATTTATGACACAATTTCAATACTTACATCAATCATTATAGTTTATTGACTTACATAAACTTTTAGCTCAGGTTGTACAGATTTTAGGGTTGTGAAGCCTTTGAAGATACTCCAAAAAATGACAATAAGCAAAAATACCAATGTAGGCACTGGTTGACCATTTCTATTGCAGAGTTCAAAGAGCGAACAAACCTATAAGGTTGAATTATTTTCAACATGATGTCATCAGAAAGATGTTGTAGCAACTACTGGCAACAATGTAAAAGTCGCTGAGAGGCTGAGGTTGGGCCTTGTTTGCCGTTTGACACGCTACCAAAAAGATTCGCTGAGATCAAAAAAAATAAGTTTAATAACTTCTATTAATGAAAAGGATCAACTTATTATAACGTGCACAAAATATACTCAAAATAATCACAGCGATCAGGTGTAAAACAGCGGTCAACAAAAAATACGACCACCCACCCACCCACCCTCTGTCTCTTTCTTACCAGCCGGCATGCAGGTGAACGGGTGCTTATATTAACTATAGGATATCACCGCCCATATCCATGTGACCTGATTATCAATCACTGTGATTGTGCAATAATAAATAAACCAAAATAACCCAAAATATAAAACAAAAATTACTACTTTGCAATTCATTCAAACTTGAAAATTAATCCATTCATGGCTCCTACAGATGTTATCACGGTATCAGCATTAAAATATAACAGACCTAAAATGTGTATAAGATCTCTTTAAACAGTCTGAATTCTACCATTCTGCTCTTATATATTCATCAGACCTCTGTGCATTTCCTGCTACTACTCTTCTCTACACCAACAAGAGAGAAAACACCTGAGAGTTTCTTTCTGTGACCAACAGAATATAAGAAAGACTTAAAAACAAGACTGTGTAACACAACTTCCCTGTTAGTATGACTTTTATCTGACCATATATACTTTACTGATTTTGGGTGTTGGACATGTGACATAAACATTCCATAGTCTGCATGTCACCTTAGGTAATATGGTATAGCCCTTCTGGGGGGGCCTTTTAAATACAAATAATGGGTCCATGGTCAAGCTTGGAGCTGTTCCAGATGTGGTATGTTATGATACATAGTATGTTGTGAGGTAGCTGTCAATCACTTGACGGATGGCCCCTAATTGAATTAATGACCATGGAAAACCTATGTTATTCATGTGATAAGATACAGATGTGTAACCCCATATAAGCTATGCACCGACAGTGGTACGGTGCCCAGACCATCCAGACCATCTTTGTACATGGAATGGACCCGATGGCCATCGTCTAATAAACGTCTTCAAAATAAGAACTTCGCCAGCTCTTCCTTTGAACGATATCATCACACATCCTTCCCTTCATTCCCTCTTTAAAATAAAAAGTTGAATTTATGAGAAATAAAAGGCACCATTGCTCGGTTCAACACACTCAGGGGTTTTGTCTCGTATGACCAGTAGTTAACAGAGGCTAATGTTGGTTAATGTTAGCAAACATTAGATATTGTTATATAACTGACATTACTGAATCAGTTTGCTGATCCCCTGTACTCACTATGAAATTGCTCAAGGAAGATAAATAGAAAAAAAACTGTAAAATCCAATAATTACTGGAAATAAATAGAATAACTGTGTTCATTAACTTAACACCTATAAACACAAACAACTGAAAAATCAACATTATTTACACTTGAAACAGCTCAAATATAACTGGCATTATTTCAGCAATAAAACAAGTAGAGCAGAATTTTAACAATAATAAGAATAATATATTATTTTTATTTGAAGAATTTAACTACTAATCTACACTGATTCATAATGCTGATCACATCTGGATTTACAGAGCCTTTCTGTAGTTCCTCACAGCTCGGATCAGTCTCAGTCTTCCTCTCTTTGATGTTTTGTAATTCTCCAGGTCCAACTCATCCAGAACTAGAGGGTCCCTCACTAGGAACATTTTAGTTACAAAGACTGATTTCCCGCATTCTGGTGAATTTTAGTGCATGTGAATAACAAACCAATGAACCAACAACTGCTCATTGCAAGAACACAACATCCTCCTCAGTTTACTGATATACACTAACAGTTACCCATCAAAGGTTAAAATAGTCCTTTAACCAACACAAACATTAAATAACACAGATCTTTAAGTTTCAACTAATTACAGTAAGTTAGCTTGAATACTGACAGAAGACGTTGTGTTGTCTCAATAACTTGAAATTATGATCTCAAGTATGAACTCACTGACTGAAATTTTCACCAAAATGAATGAATGAGAAATAATATTGATCACATTAACTAGACTAGATATGCTAATTATGCCATCAATGATTTTGAGAACATCAGAATGGGAACAACCACTTTTATTATTGATTGTTCAGTTTCTTGGCTGCTTTAACATTGACATCAGTAACATAAGCTATGTTAGCTAGCTAGCATGTTTATTTACCTTTTTTCCCCCTCTCTCCCTCTCTGCTCCACCCTTCCTCTTTTTCCATCTTTCAGCTTGCTGCTAAATCATTTAGCCTCTAAATGCACTTCCTGCCAAACGAAACATGTAACTGCTAACTTCTCTCTCTCTAATTCTCCCGCCTGGCTGTCACAGCGCGAAGAGCAGTGTTGCTTTCAGGGTCACAAAAAAAAAAAAAAAATGTTTTCCACAGTTGCATCCACAATCTTTCAATAATCCAATGATGACTCCACAAATCACCCACAGTGTGTGGGTTCATGTGTTTCTGTCCCATTATTTTTGAACTCATGCAATTTAGGCACTTTGTGTTAAAAGGTCCATGTCTATCACACAAGTCTTTCTCTGTCGACATAAACCTACTCAAATTAAAGCTATGACTTTAATGTGGTGTCAGTTATTTTATTTTAAATTGAATGTGCTGAAGCACAGAGCCTGAAGAACTAAAAATGTGTAACTGTCCAAATACTGTCTGGACTGTTTCTCCTCACAGATCTGCTGTCTGAATGTGACGTCATGTTTGTCTCTTCCTGTGACTGACCTTCTGCTCCTGAGCTGATGTTTGGCAACTCCCTCACCAGATCGTTCCTGTTGATTTTCTTTAAAACGCTCTTCATGACCTCCACTGCTCCAGCAAGTTGATATT
Organism: Thunnus albacares; assembly: GCF_914725855.1. Taxonomy (NCBI): domain Eukaryota; kingdom Metazoa; phylum Chordata; class Actinopteri; order Scombriformes; family Scombridae; genus Thunnus; species Thunnus albacares. Next base: position 652,431 of record NC_058126.1, on the reverse strand, counting down.
TCTGCACCATCAGATCCACCACGTCCTGCCTCTGTGGGAAAATGTATAAAAGGAATGTTTAATGAATCAATAATGTTTTAATAGATAAAAAAATAAATAAGTACTGGTCCAGTCAGACTAGACTAGATGAGGGTAAAGGCCTTGATGTTCAGACCTCAGACCACCTTCATATTCACGTTAATGAGAAAGTGTGTCCACTGTAGGTCTGCTGGTCTCACTGAACCAGGACCTTTACAAGTACTGGATTGATTTCTAAATGTCTGGTGACACACAAACAAACTGCTGAATGTTTGTTTTAAGTGATTTACTTATTTTGAGGATCTCAGAATTCAGAGTATTTATTGGTTTTTAGTTTTAACCCTCAGTACTTTTTATCTCTGTATTTATGAGAAGTGTGATGTTGAATTATTTGGTTCTGAACAGCAGCAGCTTTGTGTGTCAATAAAGTCTCATCTTATCTGTAACCAAGTGTGAAGTAGTTGAGAGTCCAAGAGGCTGTAAAAAGTTAAATGATCTCTTCTGGTTCTGGGGTTTCATCAGTGAGGAGGTTCAGGTATCTTGGGCTCTTGCTTCCCAGTAAGGGTAAGATGGAGAGAGACTAACAGATGACTGGTTGCAGCAGCAACAAGGATGTGGCAGGTAAAAAAAGGAACAGAGTTGTTGTTTTTTCATGTTTTCAGCCAGTTAACCAAATTTATTTCAGCTTGTGAATCATTAAAGAAATATTCTTTATCCTGCTGCTTTATCTTTTTGATGAAGTTGGTTCCATAAAGAATGACAAATCAATCTCTAACATTATTTTACATGTTTTTTGTTAACACATTACTATTAATAGAACACTGTAACTCATAACTCATGTAATAATGTATGAAATGCATGTGACTCTGCTTTTCAGATGCCTTCCACTAACTTACTTTTTGGTAGTGGGCAGGACTTTTGTAAATGCTGCACCAGATCCGTCCTGTTCATCTTTTCTAAAACCTTCATGGTCAGCTTCAGAGCTCCAGGACGCTGATGTTTCTGTATCATTAGATCCACTGTGTCCGGTCTTCCTGCTCTCTCCAGCTGAGCCACTGGGATGCCTTTAAAGCCCTCCAGGATGTCATCCTGCTCCAGGTAATACTTGAACTTCATAAACTCATCTTCTATTAACCTTCCCAGAGTTTTAATGAGCTCCCCTTTAATTTCAAGTTTCTCCATTATGCCTCCTGCTGAAAATAAGAAACATTTTAAATATGAAGGACATGTATTCAGTTTTCATCTCATGACACTTTACCAGTATGACTTTTGTACATGTGCATGTTAAATGTAAATCATCTACTGCTTGAACAAATACATATATTTTACAGTTCTGTGTCCTTGCTCACAGTTGGCCCCACATTCTCTAACCATCCAGTCTCATCACTATGACCTCTTCAGACATAGAATCAGTAGTACAGCTGGTGTCATGAATGGGGGGGGGGCAGAGCATTCTCGATGGACCCTTCTGAAAAAGTCATTTTAAAATTCACGACTGTAAAATAGCTGATATATCCTATTCAAAAACACAGCTTGTCACTTATTGAGCCAAGCAAGCCTATGTCTAAGAAAACATACAGTGAAGCCACTTTGTTAGACAAGCTTGTTTTGAAGAATAAAAAGAAAAAACAGGTTACCAGTCGCATTCAAATGTTTCTGCACCGAGGACAGCACACGTGGCTCTACATACATTGATTGACAAACGGTTCCGCACCACCATTGACTGACAGGGGAACACACAGACTGTCGCTGTCTATCTCCAGTGGTGCTGAACGCAGAGTCTCAGTAACATGTCTTTCTTACACAGGAATAAAATAAACATAAAATAGACACAGCGGTATATAACACTATACACAGCCTATTCAAACTGACAAGGACCTGTAGTGGCATGGACAGCACCATAGATTGGTCATTAAACAGTGAACTGCTGATATTTAAACAGCACAGCTGCTGATAGGCTATTTCAGAACCATGGTTGGCCCCATGGATTTTACCAATAATTTGGTGAAACCCGTCAAATGAACACACAGTTTGGCATTCAGTGATATTTGATGCCCATACAGCCACACAACCATATAGTCTACACAATCAAGCAACACAGGATAACTAATTACAAGTGTGCAAGCAATGTGTGGCCTGCTGTTAATACAATAACCAAGCAGACACGGCGGTCTACAACGCAAGCAGCAACAAACAACGCTATTTTTGAAAAAGGCCAGATAGCCAGCATCTATGACAAGCCTGTCATCACAAATAATGAATGTGAAACAACTTACAAATGATGTTTTCATCTAGCAGCTTTCAGTTTGAATCCAATCCAGCAAAAAAATCACATGTAATCCACTGAAGCCAACATGAAATGTCCAATGTCCAATATCCAAAAACTCCACATTTGAACATGCCGAACTCAAACGTACTCCCGAACTATACATAGTAATGTGACCTGATCCTATTGCACCATCCTCCTGTCCTTCATCCTCGCAAACCTTTCAGCAACCTTGTTCTTATCAATGACAATATCCCTCTCTATGGACAGTAAGGTGAGGTTTGAGAGTCTGGCCTCCTTCATGCATGCGCAGAGATAATTAACTTTGAGTTAACTTCAGGCGGCTGAAACTGCGTTCTGCATTTGCACTGGTGACTGGTAGCAAGGGTGTGCCCGAATACAAATACATTATTCAGCAAAGCACAAATAGTGGGTTTTATACAAATATTTGTTTCATACAAATATTTTAAAAATGATTTGTTGGGGGTGTTCCTCAGAGATAAAGCTGAGCTACTGACACATGCCAAGTGCTTCCAAGGGACTCTCCATAACCTGTTGTTCCACATCTCCTTTCAATGAAGTTAGGTTGTAAAAAATAGGCAATAACTGAAAAGTGCAAAGCAATAATTGCCTTTGAAGTTCCTCCCTACATGTTACACGGTATGCTGTCTCTGTGTTATTGGTGTAAAGATAGGAAGAGGTCTGCCTGCAATGAGGCGATAAGTAAACTTTTAGCTCAGTCAGCGCAGTCGTCTATGATCTGGGAGACTCCAGTTGAAGACCTGGTGTGGGGACCTCCTTTGTAAGGTAGTTTATTCATGAACACTTATTGTAACACTTTAATTTTCTAAAATTAAAAGTGTAATAAAAACAAAAACAGAACTTTTAAGCTTATTTCCACTTTTATTCGAATACAAATACAGATACAAATAATTTTTGATGCCTCAACAAATACAGATACAAATACAAATACTGGGCCCTCTGCACATCCCTAACTGGTAGTGTTTTACGATACAAAATACTGATGTTGGGAAATGCCCTTTCCATATCGTTGCAGATAATGAATAGTAGAACGGCTTCTGTGGTATTGAGCTTTATTTCTAATTTGCTACACATAGCACGGAAAGAAAGAAATTCATCCAACACCCGCTCAGCTGTGGACACATCTCCAGCATAGAAGTTGGCTAAGTTGGCCTAAGTCAAAGAGACAACACACATGTACCTGCACTTCAAAGTCAGATCAGGCACATACACACATCACCATTTTAAACTGATTTCAGAAAAACTCTGATCTGGACTTTTTTTTTACACTTTTATTGTTACGAAAAGCAGCAAGGAAATGGAAATTCAGCAGACAGACTATTAGCTTTTAAAGCTCCCGGTCCCGGCAGCCAAATCGACTCAGCGTGACGGGGGCCCGATTAAAGGGGTAGTAATATAGATAGATAGATAGATATTACTTTATTGATCCCCAAAGGGAAATTCAAATTGTCAAGAGCTCATCAAAATATAAAAACAAAAAACTATCCAGTCCATTCAGGAGGAATTGAACAGTCTTATTTTTGTGGGGACGAAGGATCTCCTGAATCGCTCCGTTCTGCAGCACAATGAGAGGAGCCGACTGCTGCAGCTACTCCTCTGTCGCTCCAGGAGGCTGTGGAGAGGGTGTCTGCTATTGTCCGTTATAACTTTCAGTTTGTTCAATGTGCCTCTCTCCACCACAGATCTTGGCAGGTCCAATCTCCTGCCCAGCACTGAGCCCGCTTATTTGACCAGCTTGTCTAATCGCTTGGTGTTTTTTTCTGTAAGGCTGCCTCCCCAGCACACTGCAGCAAAAAAGAGTGCACTGGCCACCACTGTGTGGTAGAACATGGTCATCATTTCCACACACACATCAAAGGACCTTAGTATCCACAGGAAGAACAGGCGTCTCTGCCCCTTCCTGTAGAGGGTGTCGGTGTTAGAGGACCAGTCCAGCTTGTCATCTATAAGGACCCCTAGATATTTGTAGATGTGCACCACTTCAATGTCCACCCCACAGATTTTCACTGGCTCCAGAGGGGGCTTAGACCTGCGGAAATCCATGATCATTTCCTTTTTTGAGGTTTTCAGTTGAAGGCGTTTTTTTCGACTCCAGTCACTGAAGGCTGTTATTAGATCCCTGTATTCGGATTCCTGTCCATTCCTGATACACGCTACAATAGCAGTGTCATCCGAGTATTTCTGGATGTGGCAGGACTCAGAGTTGTATTTGAAGTCTGAGGTATATAATGTGAACAGGGATGGAGCTGGTACAGTCCCCTGTGGAGCCCCCGTGCTGCTCATTACTGTCCCAGAAACACAGTTCCCCAACCTGACAAACTGTGGCCCTCCTGTCAGGTAACCAGTGATCCAGGAATCAAAGGAGGGATCCACTCCCATCTCTCTGAACTTGTCTTTGAGTATGATGGGTTGGATGTAGTTGAATGCACTTGAAAAATCAAAGAACATGATTCTTACATAAGTACCTGATTCCTCCAGATGAGAGTGGGCATGGTGGAGCATGTAAAGGACAGCATCATCCACTCCAATGTGTTCTTTGTATGCAAACTGCAGGGTATCGGGTTTGTCTTTGACCTCAAGCCTCAGTATGCATAGAAGCAGACGTTCCAGGGTTTTCATGATGTGCGACGTAAGGGCCACCGGTCTGTAGTCGTTTAGTTCAGCCGGACATTTTATTTTTGGTACCACTACAATACAAGATGTTTTCCACAGAGCCGGGACCCGCCCCAACTAGGTTGAAGATCTTCTGGAGAGGCTGACACAGTTGGGCAGCACAGTCTTTAAGCAGCCTTGGACACACACCATTTGGGCCAGCTGCCTTCCCAGAGCAAAGTCTCCCGAGCTCCAACTTCACCGCCATCTCAGTGACAGACAAGGGTGGAGGCACAGGTGTGACAACTGGAGTAGCTGCAGCAGTAGAGATGGACACGTGTAGGTAGAGGAGAAGGAGGAGCTGTGGTGGAGAAATACACATGTGGAGGAGAAGAAGGAGCTGCGGGTGAGATGCATCTATGTGGAGGAGAAGGAGCAGCAGTGGAAGTGGGTGTGTCAAATCTGTTGAAGAACTGGTTAAGTTCATTGGCCCTGTCCACATCACCCACTATTGGCTATCTTTTCTTTTGGTTGTAGCCAGAGATGGTGTTGATTCCTCTCCACAACTCCCGGATGTTGCTGTGTTGTAAATTTCTTTAAGTTTTCTTTTTGTATTCCACCTTTGCCATTTTCAATCTCCTCTTCAACACATGTTGCACCTGTTTGAGCTGTTCTTTGTCACCATCTCTAAAAGCTTCCTTTTTCTGGTTGAGGATTGCTTTTATGTCACTTGTGATCCAGGGTTTGTTATTGTGGAAACATCGTACAGTCTTAGTAGGTATGACTGTATCTCTACAGAAGTTGATATACTCAGTAAAACAATCAACCTGACTGTCAATGTGCATACTGTTTCCGTCTGTTTCCAGCAGCATATTCCAATCTGTGCATTCAAAGCAGTCCCTTAGAGCCTCACTAGCCTCAGGTGTCCATTTCCTGACTGTGAGGGTAGTTGTAGGCTGACTCAGCACACAGGGCTTGTAGCAGGTCTGCAGAAAAACCAGGTTGTGATCTGACCGGCCCAGTGGTGGTAAGACAGTAGCTCTGTAAGCTTCTTTGACATTGGCATATAGCAGATCAAGTGTTTTACTTTCTCTGGTAGGACAATTAACAAACTGTGTAAATCCAGTCAGGTGGGAAGAAAGTTTCACATGGTTGAAATCTCCAGATATTAATACAAGTGCCTCAGGATGTTTAGTCTGTATCCTGGCAACAGTTTCATGGAGAACTTCACATGGAACAAGTTGCCTTGGGAGGAATGTACACAATTATTGTTATGATATGACTGAATTCTCTTGGTACATAGTATGGTCTCATACCAACTGCCAATAATTCAATATCTGGACAGCACATCTTCTCCTTGACAGTAATATGCGAAGGATTACACCATCTCTGATTCACAAATAAAGCCAGTCCTCCTCCTTTCTTCTTTCCACTAGCTTTAGTGTCTCTGTCCATCCATATGAGAGTGAAACCAGGTAGTTCCACACAGGAATCAGAGATGTTTTGATTCAACCAAGTTTCAGTAAAACACATGAGGCTGCACTCATGGTATACTTTCTGAGTCTTTACCAATATCTCCAGCTCATCACTTTTGTTGGGCAGAGAGTTGACATTTCTCATGATGACCGATGGCAGAAAGGGCTTATATCTCTATTTCCTGGCCTTCACCTTTGCACCAGCACGGCAACCACGAAAACACCTCTTTATCTCAGCTATAATAGGGTGGTATCCTCCAGATTTGTTCAGCCTCAACGCAAGAAGTTCTTCCCTCGAGTAAACTCTTCTCCCCACAGAAACATCCATCAGCAACCGATAAAAAACAACAAAAACACAACAAAAATTAAAGCTGCAAGCAGCGTTGAACGGGCCCTCGCGCCTCTGCGCACGTCGGGCTGCGGCGCAATCGAAGGGCTTCTGTGACGGGCATGTAGATGTCTTCAGACCCGGCTGTTTTCAGACAGTGCAAGAAGGAGATAAACATCACTTCCTTTGTCCACTATTTTGCCTGCTGTTGGGGCTGCTTTACTGAAATTTCGTATGGGGCGCTATTCAGCCAGTTTGCATCACTGATGGAATATTGTCATGTACACACGCTCAGGCCGGGAGTCTTATCAACCATGTAAAGTTTGGTGCAGACTGGAGCATTTACAATAAAGTTATAGCAACTTCCTCTGTCATGGCGAAACATCAAATCTCAATTGTGCGAGGATGAGAATTTTCTGCAGGGTGAGACATGTCTGCCTTGCTCACACCTGTCATAAAAATCATGCAAGTTTTGTGCCCATTCACTTGAATTTCAATTAGTAAACTGAAAACCCTTGATGAGTTTGTGTGTAAAACAAATTAATTTCCTAATTTTCATCAAGTCTATTTTTAGTAATGTAAACACTTTTAACATGGGATGCACGACATTATATTTTTGCTGATATCCGATATGCTGATATTTCCAACTCATTGTGGACAATTGCCGATGCCGATATATGCACATATTTTTACCAGCTGGCTGAGGAGGCTATTATGCATGCAAGCATAGATTATACTATGATCAAGAAAGACAATATATGAAGGAAGAACTTAGGAAGACTGGAGTTCAGTAGCTCAGCATTAAAGTTCTTCCCTCATATAGGCTATAGTCTTTCTTGATCATTAGTACAATATATGATTGCATGTATAATAGTCTCCTCAGCCAAGTGAAAAAAATATGTGCATATATCAACATCGGCAACTGGCAAAAATGACAAAAAGTAATCGTGTTAAATAATTGTGATCCAATATTGAACAAGATAATTGTGATTATGATTTTTGCCATAACTGAGCACCCCTAAAAACACAAATTGTGATTTACATACACACACACACACACAGAGTTTAAATATGTATGTGATAAATTGTGAATATCTATGTAATGAATTGTTTTCTTTAAGAAATTGTTACTTGACCATTTTTCAGTGTGCTCCTAAAGTTATATGTATGCTCCTAATTTCTTTCATTTATGAGCACATGTACTCCTTGAAAAAAGTAAGGATTGAACACTGCTGTCAGATGTGTAGAAACACTAAGTAAGTGGAGTGTGGTGCAGTCCAAGGGCTTCTGTCACAGGCATGTAGATGTTTACTTTACCCATCCCCCCCCTCCCATTCTCTCTCTCCCTCTCAGCTGGAGAGAAGGATTTCAGAGTGATCTTCTTGTGAAATATCCTCATAAATCCCATAACTTTGGCCAAATCCTACATAAAAATCACATTTTTTTGTAGGAGTTTTCGTTGCGAATCCATTGATACAGGTTTGAAAGTGGTCGGACTTATAGTTTAGACGCCAGATGCCCCAGTTTGGCACGAAGTCCATGCCCAGGGATTGCCTCCCCATTGGTTTACATTGTAAGGTGTAATGTCGCACTCCAACTTTCAGCGCTTACTAAATCTAAACCGTTTGAGTTATTACAAAGTTTTTAATAACTTTTGCATAACACAGTGTGATAAGTCATGTATTAAAGTTTGAAGCAGATAGCATTAATGCCCTAGGAGGAGATAGCGTTTATTCAAGGTCCAAAATTGGCAAAAAATCATACTTTGAAATTGAGGATTTCCTGTTGGATTTAGGTCAGGGGTGTCAGTGTATGATTTGTAGGTCTTGATGAGACGATTAATTGAGTTTTGGTTCGATCTCTCTACGTCATTCCTACGGGCCGTGGCGGCCGTTTTAGATACATAGGTGGCGCTCTCGAGCACATTTTGGCACTTCGGGGGTTAATTTTTACATTTTATCAAATTTTTCACCAGACCTGATGTGCGTGCCAAATTTGGTGAGTTTTTGAGCATGTTTAAGGGGTCAAATTTAGGGTTGAAGTGGCGTATTAACAAAGAAAGAATAATAAGAAAGAAACAAACACATGAAAAACAATAGGGTCTTCGCCCTTTGGGCTCAGGCCCTAAATATAAGTAAGTAATGAGGGACTACTTAGTAACTACTCAGTATTATGTATCTTGAGGGGCACAAAAACAGTAAGTACTGTTTAAGTAATTATTAATGAATGAGTCATTATTAGTTTTGTGCCGCTTAGCAGCTGGTTCAGAGTTAATCAGGAATGAGTCATGAAGAAGGTGGTGAGTATGATGGATTCACAGATATTCATGAACTAATCATTACCTAATGATTGATTAATATAGGATCTCCAGTCTGTTCTCTAGTAACTCATCAGTATCTACTATATAGTCCTCCATTAGGAATTATTAGGGAAATACTTGTTAACGACACATCAATTATCAGGTCGTTCCTGATTCGTTCCTCAATTGTTTCCTGGTAACTACTACAAATTTTGTACCTCACTGTTACCCAGTGTAATGCACGGTAGCTAGTGCTTCACCTGTGGGGGCACTGTTTAGTTAGTTACCTGTTGAATGACCTGTAATAATAACAGAAGAGTAAGCATTGAGTAATAGTGATGGGCAGAGAGATTCTTTTCACAGTATCAGTATCTTCAAGTTGATACATGTGAATGTATCGAACCTTTCGAGTTTTGATACTTTTTGCAAAATGTGCCGCCAGTTTCTCCGTGACACTATAGTACAGGCACATTCGACAGCTGGTGCTGCCTGCCACACAAAATTTCTCTTCAGTGCATTACCAGTCATCATGTATAAGTTTACATTAATAAAGATATTAATTTAATTGATTTAAATGCATTGATTCAGCATCCCACTTGTATGTAGGTAGGCCATATACGCTCAATACGATGTTACAGAAATGTTATGTGATACTGACCAAGTATCTGTCGGTCTTTTTGAGGTGCAGGTAGCAGACCTGTTCAACTTCAAGAAAGCAGCAGTTCGTTCAGTCTCAGTCAGTATAACCTGCTGTCCTTCTCGACTCGAGTCCGATTAAATCGCTTCTCGTTCACTCGTATGTCCTAGTTCGAGAGAACGGCTCATTTGATCTCGTTCAGTGATTGGCTGCCAGGTTGTCTCGACTCGAGTCACTAATTGTTTGAGACAATGATTCCCGCTCATTCATTGGTGCTCATTCATGTTTTGAGCAACTGCACCACCGTGTCAGGCAGGCAGTGTGAGCAGTACCCTGCGACAACAGTGAGTGGGTGTGGACGGTATGAGTGGGAAAAGTCGGGGATTCATGAGCACGCGGCACTTTCGACGGGCTGACCCGATACATACCGGACATTAAAAAGATCCGTTCAATAAGATTTGACACCATGCTCTATGTCTGAGTTATTATACACTCACCATTGTTCCATAACAATATATGACACCCAGAACATTAATTACCATCAGATCCTGACCATATGTCATGCATCTGTCCTAGTCCACTCCGAAAGCAACTTGTTGATATTTGAATAATTTATTATACCAAAAAGGTTACAAACGTTGACAAAAACAGTTCCATTGTTCCCTTTCAAATCAAAGAATAATGAAAAACAATTTAAAGTTATAGATAGTAGCCATAAAATGGTGAAAATTGGTTTGTCGTCTCATGTTAACATTATAATGCTGTTTTGTGTGTAACATTTCATCTGTAGCAGCTAGCTAGCTAAGTAGCAATAAAACTAATGCTAGATAATAATGCTGCAATAGCTGCTAGACTCAGATAACATTACACATTGAAGGATATGAGACGGAATGGTAAACCAGTAGCTATCTGGATAACTGCTCCTTCCTACAACATAAGGCATGGTGCTGAAATTTCACTGACCAATATCAGTGATAATAACTAACACTATATCCATAAAAACATAGATTTCTGCACTGAGTTGCACTGGCTATGTGAAAGCTGGCATGAGCCACTTGGTATTGCAGCACATTGTACTAAGCTGGATCAATACTGAAATATCATATCAATAAATTAAGTCTCTAAATTACTGTGATGTAAAATAGCAGCAATTAATAAAAAAATGATGCTGTGTGGCAGAAAAAAACTGCTGTTTTACCTTCAGTGAGTTCTGACATTTTATGATTGACAGCTACCCTAGAGACATGTGTGTAAATATTATTATATTATATATTATAACTAAGTTGAACTTCCACACAGCTGATGCAACAGGCTGCAGCAGTTACTTGTCTACTCTGCAGCTACATGTGTTTGCTTGTAATAATCTAATATCTACTCTATAACTGTCCAGATGCTCTCAGGAAACATCTGCAGAAGCCTCCAGCTGCTGGAGAATCTGATCTCCCATCTACACCACTGAAGCAGGTCAGTTCAGCCAGTTATATCTGGTCTCTGTGTAATTGATAATACACTGCTATGTTGTCATTATTATTATTATTATTATCATTATTATTATTATTATTGAATGTTACAGTCACACATTGTTACTAATTAAATGTAGGTCTTAGTCTTAGTTAAATAAAGTTAAATTTGTACAGTACTTCTTTTTATGCAGTAGAATAACACAAAGGACTCAGTGCAGTGGTGTAACAGTCTGGATGTTCTGTATGTTTGAATACAGCTGCAGGTCAACAACATCTAACATCATATCAAGCACTCCAGCTACCTGCAGTGAAACACAGCCTGCAGCAGGTGAGTTCTGTTCATTGTGTTACAGCTGCTGTTATGTAACTAATGTTAATATTGGCAAATCCAGACACATTTTGCCATAATTCTATCAAATATTCACAATCAATAATGAACATACATAACTCATCCTGCATATCTGCAATGTTTTGTCCACAAATGTATTCTAGGGAATCTGTTTTTATGATGTCATTACTTTGACCAAACCTTCAACCATTTTCTAACCCTTCACAATGACAGAAAGTCATGAAAACTGCAGCTTACAAACACATTTCATTTCATTAATTTTCGTTCATTTTTAAGGTAATATCACCACCTACTGGACCTTTTTCACAAAAAAACATCAGATCTAGAACTACCCTGAACTATGGGTCCATTTAAGAAAGTTTCAAGTAACATACCAGTATTATCTATAATTAAATGGTTTCTTACATACTTGCATTGTCATGTTAACACTAGTACAATAAAATATATTGAATCATAAATATAATTTCTATATTAAGAAAGGGAATATAGCCAACTTAAATACTAACCAATATTAGACTACAACCATCTATATTTATTCAAGCTGTCTACAGGACACATTAAAGCTACAATAACTTTTTTCACTCATGTAATTGAACAGTTCTGGTCAACTGTTATCTATAATTTATGCTTCAGATGTGTTTATTACCTGATGTGAATCATTGTGTGTCCTTACTAAAGTATTAATAACTATATTTGCATGTATGTTTAGATTTGCCTGCAGGTGAAGGAACAACAACCTGCTGCTACTCTACAGCCTGCAGACACCATCAGCTGGAACAGATCCTGAATGATGTGAGTCCATCGAGGCAACAGCTATAGATCCTGTCTGATATGATGAGGACAGAGATAGTCAGCAGAGGTCATATCAGGTCAAATAAGACTCTACATTTACACAATGACAGGATGGGAGACGTTCCCATCACCACCACTTTACAGAAAACTAGTGAATGGAGATATAATCAAGAGAAGCAGGGTGGTATATTCCAAGCTGTTCTCACAAAAGAAACTACAAGCTAATCAGTAATGGACTCAATGACTAGAAAAACTGCATTGAAATACTCAAAACCCATGAAAACAACCTGCATCATTTGGTTTCTGTTGGCGTCCTTCCATCTTCTACATCTGGTAAAGTTCTGCTAATCACCATCTAAAATTACTCTGAACTTCACAGCTCAAAGTTTGACTTCCTCATTTTACCAAAAAACACCCCTGCTGTTCCCAAAGAGACCAAACCAGACCACCTGACAGTAAAGTAATTATCAACAACGGAAACAATTAATTATCAATAAAGTCAGGCTCTACTGAGGATAAACACTCTAATAAAAATGTTCTGATGTCTCTTCAGGTGAGTGAACAACAGTGAAATGCTGACTACATCACGGCCCCTCCAAATGTAAACTCATTGAAGATCACAGTTACAACGTTCTCTGTCCTGAAGCCTTTAAAATACGGCTGGAAGTGAGTATTTATAACAGTTTGTAATACCTGATAAAAGTCTTTGTAACATGATTCATAAAACTGCTGTTTGTTTCTGTTAGTTAACTTTGGATTCTGGTTTTCAGAAAGCAGATTTTGATCTGGACTTTGGACCAAATTATCACCCTACGTTTGAGGTCCGCCTGCCTGTAAACACAGACGAAGTGACTTTGAAGGTCCAGGACCAAAGAAATACAGAGGTCTGGGAGCATGAAGTGGATCTGACTGGTAAATATTTCATCCTCCTGCAGTAACACTCCACCTGATATTAGAATACAGCAGTTATTGATTGATCCATGATGCCTTTATTCTCAGAGAGCCCTCAAAGCTGTAAATATCAAATGACATCAGTTTATTAATTCTACTTTTAAAAATACTTTATATGATTTATTATTTATTTGAATACTTTATAATTTTCAGTCTGGAGCGAAGAGCAACCAACCAACTCTGATCAGACCTTAAAACCTGCTGTTAACCCACTGCTGATCACTGGTGAGTAAATTAATCAACTAATGTACTTTAGTACAATTTACTTTACTTGAGTATTTCCATGTGATGCTACTTTCTACATTTCAGAGGGAAATATTGTACTTTCTACTCCACTACATTTATTTGACAGCTTTAGTTACTTTTCAGATGAAGATTTGACACAATGGATAATATAACAAGCTTTTAAAATACAACACATTGTTAAAGATGAAACCAGTGGTTTCCAACCTTTTTGTCTTTTGACGTCTTACAAAAAGCAGTGTGTAGTCGGGGTCACATTTCACATGTCTATGAGTTGTTAACAGCTCCACCAAATAGTGATTTTTCCCTCTAAACTTCTCACATGCTTTCATTTCAATAAATGTTCAAATGATCCAATATTTCAGCAAAAATCAGTTAACATGACTTTAACTACAACCATCACAAAGATAAACTTTGACTCTGGTTTAAATCCAACAAACAGACTTCAGATAAACATCTGTGTGGTTCTTAACTGTAACTTCTCTCTGTTTGAACTGCAGCAGTGATTCACGTTACATCACTGTGAGGACGCAGAAACCAGGAAAAGAACAAAGGAAACAACGTTTGAAGACGTCAACTAAATAATTAATCAGTAAAATAATCAGCAGATTGATCAATAATGACAGTAATCATTATTAGCAGCTCTAATATTAACACTCACCCTGCCTCAGGCTGTTTCCTCCTTCTGATCTGTCGACTTTAAAATGGAGTTTGACTGAATACTTTCACTTTATTTCCTCTCTGTTTGCTCCTCCTGCCTTCTTCTTTACTGGAAGTCACGTGTGTGACTCAAGTCAAATATTAACAGACAGTATAAATCTTTATCAGTTGGATCATAAAGTTTGATTTGTGTCTTTTATTCCAACAAGGAAATAAAAAGTACTGAGATGCATCAATGCAAAAAGTTTTCTGGCTGTTCGTTCACTGTTAGGTACAAACAGACTCAGACTTCCTCATGGTACTAAAAACTGTTATTTTACAGTAAACGTGTGTTCTGTGTCATCAGATGAAGTCAAACAGATAAATCTGCATCTACAGTCCACAGGGAAACTAAACTAGACCCTCTGACAGTGAAATAATGATCATAATACTGTAACACTCAGGCTGCATCACCAGTGTTCCTCTGACAGCAACAACTGTCAGACTTCCTGTCCAATTCCTCACCTCAGTATACATGAACAAAAAGAAAAAATCATCTTGTTCTTTATCAGTAATAATATATATAACAGTCTTAGCTGTAGGTTAATATTGTAACCAAAACATATATCAGTTATTCAATATAGTTTCTATTACCAGTACTAGTGCTACTACTATCTTTACTGGTAGTCCTAGAATAGCAATAGTGTTTCTCAGTGGTGGCGGTACCATCTCCAGGGGGCATTCATAGAACGTTGGGGGGCGCTGGAAGCAATATTTTTGAAAGGGAGGCTTTGAGGTGTTTCTGTCTGTTTTTATGATAGTTTAGTCCTACATTCAAATGCACATTTTCACTATTTCATCATTAGATTTCTGGGTTTTCTTATAATTTTCACAGTGCTGTCAAGTCTATTTTCCTCCGTTTTACACACGTAACTACACACAAATTTGTGTATTGGCCTCTGAGTGTTTGAAAGATGCAGGTGTCCTACGCTCAACACTGTACCTGAACGCCTCCTGTGTAGACACGGGGAGTCTCTACTGCGGTTTGCTGTCATTTATGGTCACACTAGCTTCTGTCCTCTGCTCTGCTCTATATGTCATGTTTGTGTTTAGCTTAGTTTGTATTCTAGCGTGTGTTAATAACTTTGCTTCTGACTGAAACACCTCCTCTCAACCAGCAGCAGAGGGAGGAGGAGGAGGACAGGATGAAGATACTGACTGATGTCTGAGTTCTTCATTCTCTCTAAACTTCACTCAGTAATTTAATGTCAGGAATATTATTTATTTTACTGACATTTTTATTCCTTTCAATTGAGATATTATTGGATTTATATGGTGACTTTTCTGATGGAAACAATATTTTATCATATTTAAAATATAAATCTGTTCTAATCCTGAACTGAATTTATTATTTTTAAAATAATAATTCAAAGCAGCCCAACTCGTTAGTAATGAAAAAGAATTGATAAGAGTATTGATAAATACTTATTTCTTGTTCAATGAGGTCAACAGAGCAACATAACTCATCACTATGACAACCATCTCTACTGTTATCAGATCATTTTAACACCTGCAGACACAAACATGGTGAAAACTGTTGGTTTCAACAGGAGACCAACCAGAAGAAGAACAAACATGAAACTCACAGCAGGAGGTTTTTATGGTCTGATGATCCATAAACAGTCTCAACTCTCTGTTTTCATCTTTAACCTGAAGTGTCTTTAAGGGAATCTGATGACAGAACAGCAGATCTGAATTCTGGAATGAAAAATCTGAAATTAAAGTCAAATAGTAACAGACAGTATAAATGTATAAATCTTTATCAGCTGGATCATGAAGTCTGATGTTTATCTTTTATTCCAACAAAGAAATAAAAAGTGCTGAGATGCATTAATGCAGTCTGTTGTATCTCTGTGATATGAAACAGGACAAATAAATTATTTGTGGATAAGATGAAGATAAAATTCTAACCACATCTGTCCCTACAGCCACAGTTCAAATCCAATCATTATAAGCCTGTTTTACGCATGTGTGGAATCACACCCTAAGACTGAGGTCTATGAACTACCAGTGTCTTTAATCACCGGGCGTGACCATAATATTAAACCACAGTGATCAATATTATTATTAGTGTATGAATCAGTATGTGTTTACAGGTCTCTCTTCCTCCTAGGAGATGTTAGTATCTGACAGAGACAAAGAGTTCAGAGAGACTGTAATCTCACCCTGGACTTAGTCTCTGGTTCCTGCTGTAAACACTCACAGGCTGCATCCTCTCTACAGAGAACAAATGAACATTTTAACCTTTTAGACAATGTTAAGAACAAGGGGTCTTTACTGTGTTTCAGCTGAGGGAGCCTTCAGACAGGATCAGGAAGATCGGTCCAAATAAGATAAGGGTGTTGTTTTTTCAGCAGATGCAAAGGATCTACTTAGATTTGTTTCAGCACACAAGCAAAATATAATATTCTCAAAAGGAGCTAAACTATGAAAAACACAAAGTCACAACAAATCTGAAAATCTTCAAAATCTACCTTCTTCCTTCCTTACAAGAGATTTTATACTCCTAAATAACAGCAGGTTTTCTTTAATCTCATCATATCAACATAGTACAAAAATTAACAGATTTTAACAGATTTTGCAAAACATCTTAGAGGTAAACTCGTACGTCATCTCGTATCTTCATGTGTCTTAAAACTCAAGCAGCAACGTTCAGAGTTTAATGACCAAATAAGGAAACAAGACAGTTTGACAGTGTGAGCAGAGGTGAAGGAGGTTAGAACAAATGTCACGTCAGCTTTTAGATGTGAGAGGCCACAATATGTCTTTAGGTACAAAAACAGGCTCCTACTTCCTGTCTCAGGCACAATGTGAGCTGCACAGTTAGCACGTACTGAAAACCACAAACTGTCACTGAGGGGTCACAGTGGAAAGTCTCCACCCTCAATAATACAAACAATATTTCTAAAAACGCTTGTTATCTAAAAACATTATATAAAATTATTATCAAAAACAGTAAAAAGAGATTCTAAAAGTAAAAAAGGGTTATAAAAAACACTTCCTTAAAACACACATTATCATAATAATACTTAAAAAAGAGACGATTGATGATACTTGAGTATATTTAAAACTCTCATATTAATGCAACAACTTAAGCAAATTAAAGTCTAAAAACTGAGAACAGATTTGTGTATCAGAACTTTGTTTTTTCTTCTTTCCTCTCCCATTAATCATCTCACCACCCCTCAGATTTATCTGCTGACCCTTTGGAGGGGCCCGACCCCTAGGTTGGGAACCACTGGACTAAACTAGCTAACTGTATATAAAGTAGTGTAAACTAGCTCCACCTCCAGCAGCTACAACAGTAACATGCTGCTCTAACACTGATGCTTCACTATTAATAATCTAATGATGTCATATATAATAATATATCAGTCAGAGGGACCAAACCACTACTTTTACTGCAATACTTTAACTACATCAAGCTCATAATACTTATGTACTTTTACTGCAATACTTTAACTACATCAAGCTCATAATACTTATGTACTTTTACTGCAATACTTTAACTACATCAAGCTCATAATACTTATGTACTTTTACTGCAATACTTTAACTACATCAAGCTCATAATACTTATGTACTTTTACTGCAATACTTTAACTACATCAAGCTCATAATACTTATGTACTTTTACTGCAATACTTTAACTACATCAAGCTCATAATACTTATGTACTTTTACTGCAATACTTTAACTACATCAAGCTCATAATACTTATGTACTTTTACTGCAATACTTTAACTACATCAAGCTCATAATACTTATGTACTTTTACTGCAATACTTTAACTACATCAAGCTCATAATACTTATGTACTTTTACTGCAATACTTGACACAATGGATAATATAAAATGGAGTCTGACTGAATACTTTCACCTTTACTTCCTGTTTGTCCCCCCCCCCCCCTTCTTCTTTACTGGAAGTCACGTGTGTGTGTGTGTGTGTGTGTGTGTGTGTATCTATATTTAACATTTATTTGTGTCTTTTCTAATATTTTATGATCCTGTGTGTTCTTCATTACGTGTTTGTGCATTTTGATGAAAGTGACTTTTTTACTGAACATTTTTGTGTAGGTGTATTTTTTCTGATATGTGTGTGTCAGTGATCACAGCCCCGCCCCCCCAGCGTCAGTGTGTTAAACGTGATGATTCCTGCTGCCAGACGTACCACACACACACACACACACACACACACACACATACACACACACACACACACACACACACACACACACATACACACACACACACACACACACACACACACAGGTTAGTACTTGTGAGGACTCTCATTGATGTGATGCATTCTCAACCTTATACACATTAAATCTGACCTACCTTACATCTAAATCCTTCCCCTCAGACTCTTCCTGAAAAGAATGAATAACCTGTTTTGCATGTAGATGTTGACAGAGTGAATTTGACATCCCACATTCCTAAAACCTCATTTTAGTGTAACTATCTGAAATCCTGTTTAAAAACACATCAACACTGAAGACTTTGCTCTGAGAAATATTGAGAGATCAATGAAGGAAACCTTGTAAATTTCAGACCAATCGTATCAAGGCAAAGCTCCTACTGAGTCTAATAAACAGTCAAAAACTACAGACTTCAGATCATTTATCATCATTATAGATAATATTGTTTTTAACCATAATGTCTGCTAGTTTTCCCTTCAGCTGTGCTGCTCCTGCGAGGTGCAGACAGGTAGAACTCAGCATCACACCTGTCAATCATCTCAGGTGATCAGCTGGTCAACA
Organism: Thunnus albacares; assembly: GCF_914725855.1. Classification (NCBI taxonomy): domain Eukaryota; kingdom Metazoa; phylum Chordata; class Actinopteri; order Scombriformes; family Scombridae; genus Thunnus; species Thunnus albacares. The sequence continues at coordinate 633,514 of NC_058126.1, read as the reverse complement.
TGTCGTCGTTCTGGGGAGAACATGATGAACTCACCTGTGCAGATCTCTGGTGATTTGATTAGTCACTCTTCATGTTTTCTCTCCTTCACACTGTTCATATGCTGATGTGAAGGTAACATCTGTCCAGTCTGTCACTGTTCAACCCAACAGTTTCCACCATGAAGCCTCCACATCAGTCTTGGCCCTGTGCATATATACATTAACAACCTCTACAAACCTGAGTCACATTTACTGTCTGCTTAAACACACTAGAGAGTAAAATCACTTCTGATTTACCTGAACAGGTAAACATGGTAATACTCTGGCACCTTATTAAGTATGGTGGCAATTGTCCTTTTATCACCATGATGCTCTGTACAGCCAGGTACCACCATGATAATCACTGAAGTAATCTGGTACTACTGTAGTACACTAATGTACTGTATGTACTACAGTTTAATGTAGGTCTATACAATCAGATCTGATGCTGTGACTCCTTCATAAAATACTTAACAGGAAGAATTAAGAAAATACTTTTATATAAAACAAATATATTTTATAAAATGTATAAGTTTAGAGGTTTCTTGAATTGTTGGAGTTGGAGAATAAATTACACCTTCAGCTGACACTGAAAAACTACTGATTACTGCTATATATATATATATATATATATATATATATATATATATGTGTGTGTGTGTGTGTGTGTGTGTGTTGTATTAGCAGATGCTAAACAGTCTTTAAAGTCTGTTTGGGAACCATAAGACTTGTAAGAATAAGCAGAACTATTACTAATGAACTGAACCCCATAAACACCTTTAATAACTATGGCTGAAGATCATTTTTCTGTACATACATCAGAAACTCTACGTCCTTCTTACAATTCAAACTTTTACACAAATATTTCCTTCTGAATAAAGATTGTAAACATTAACGTCTCAACAGTCGACCTTATTGTTCCCTCTGAACTCTGTATAACTTGTTAGTCTACATGTAAAATGTATTTACTCTTGTTACTCTGTGCTTAATGTTGTATTCTTGGAGGTGACTTTCTTCTGCTGTTTCCTACTAAAATAACATAAAAACTGACTGAAATGAAATGAAGACTTGTGGATGTTTTTTATTCATGTGCATGAAGTCTGATGTTTATCTTTTATTCCAACAAAGAAATAAAAAGTGCTGAGATGCATTAATGAAGTCTGTTGTATCTCTGTGATATGAAACAGGACAAATAAATTATTTGTGGATAAGATGAAGATAAAATTCTAACCACATCTGTCCCTACGGCCACAGTTCAAATCCAATCATTATAAGCCTGTTTTACGCATGTGTGGAATCACACCCTAAAACTGAGGTCTAGGAAACTACCAGTGTCTTTAATCACCGGGCGTGACCATAATATTAAACCACAGTGATCAATATTATTATTAGTGTATGAATCAGTATGTGTTTACAGGTCTCTCTTCCTCCTAGGAGATGTTCGTATCTGACAGAGACACAGAGCTCAGAGAGACTGTAATCTCACCCTGGACTTAGTCTCTGGTTCCTGCTGTAAACACTCACAGGCTGCATCCTCTCTACAGAGAACAAATGAACATTTTAACCTTTTAGACAATGTTAAGAACAAGGGGTCTTTACTGTGTTTCAGCTGAGGGAGCCTTCAGACAGGATCAGGAAGATCGATCCAAATAAGATGAAGGTGTTGTTTTTTCAGCAGATGCAAAGAATCTACTTAGATTTGTTTCAGCACACAAGCAAAATATAATATTCTCAAAAGGAGCTAAACTATGAAAAACACAAAGTCACAACAAATCTGAAAATCTTCAAAATCTACCTTCTTCCTTCCTTACAAGAGATTTTATACTCCTAAATAACAGCAGGTTTTCTTTAATCTCATCATATCAACATAGTACACAAATTAACAGATTTTAACAGATTTTGCAAAACATCTTAGAGGTAAACTCGTACGTCATCTCGTATCTTCATGTGTCTTAAAACTCAAGCAGCAACGTTCAGAGTTTAACTAAAACAAACAACTCAAAACTACTTTCAGGACTTTTTTAATTAATCTGTGCTTTCAGTTAATGGATTCAATAATAAATGACACTACAGCCAACTGACCCATCTCATCATTAGCGTGAACGTTTGACCCTCGCAGGCCTCCGTCCATCTACATGCGGCTGATAATGGAAGTGAACTGGAAGGTCTGGTTCAGGTTAGTTCTGCTGTTTTCAGTTTAGGTTTTAATCTGTGACCACGAGACAAACAACAACCTGCTGGATCCAATATTTATTTATATCAATCTATCAAAAACTAATTATGATGCAAATGATTATTGTGTCTTTTTTCTGTTAATACACTAACGCTACTTAAATCACAGAGCCAGAAATATTGATTTGCATCTTCACTAATCGTCCTGATTGATGTTTGAATCCTGCATCTTCTCAGGAGAATATTGACTGTAAATACAAATATAGATTAAATCATTAATAGGTATTTGTAAACCCTGAGTACTGTCTGCAGGTTAAGAAGGGAGGGCAGCAGCCTGAGAGGCGAAACCCGGGGCAAAGAAAGGCTGCAGACCAACGGCTGCTGTTCGTGAGGCTTCATCACTGCGAGCGTCTGGATTCTCACAGAGACGATAAACTGAAACCGTCTTCACACTTCAGTCTGTGTGTTGAAGATTTATTGATGAAATGACACAAGGACAAACTTTAAAAACCTGCTGCTGTAATACTGTCACTGAGGTCAAAGGTCACCACATGTGAAAACAACAGATATGTTACATATCAACATGTCAATCAACACGTTTCCTGTTCCTGTCGTCACTTATTGTTCCATTAGTGTCGATGTGTTTGCAGTCGTACGTTAAGACTCATTTTCACTTTTTACTCATTTTCACTTAGAAATCCAGGATTTGTTTGTTTGTTTGTTTGTTTATAATCCAACTTCTCCTGGATTTCAGTTTCTTAAATAAATACCAATAATAAATTTACAGGTTTTATTGTGTCAGAATAAAAACTGAAGATAACGAGCCGTCGTAGCTTCGCTGCTTTTTATTGTCCTGACATTTCACACAAGACGTCACTGAGTTCATAACGGTAACTCCAGGACTTTCCAGGTCATTACAGGACTTTCAAGGTCTGTCTTAGAAGTCCATCTTTACCTGAAATTCTTCTGTCCTCCCACTGAAAAGCAACAGACGCAGATATGAAAACTCCTGCTGTTGGTACCTGGAATCTCTCTCCAAAGTTCAAAATATTCCAGGACATTCCAGGACTGTTTCAGTCTTTGTCGGGACAGAAGCTGAGTGAGTTTTAAAAAGCAGCTCAGAGAGAAATGAGGCTGAAAATGAATTTGTAAAACATGAAAAAACAGAAAATGTGAGAGGAGAATCTGCTGGTTAATAAAAGTCGCTGTGAGCCGCAGAGAGCAGAAAACCTACTGAACCAAACAGTAAAAACAAATAAACAAACAAACAAACAAACACAGACTGCTGCTCCAATAAAACCTGATTGTCTCTAAAAGAACATTTAAGACGTCGCATCACTCCGTCCGTCCGCCACATGAACAAGTGATGTCATCCGCCTCATCAGCCCTCCAGCTGCCACTGCTGTGCCTGCGAGGCGTCGCATATCGCCATGGCAACGTAACCCTTCGGCCCGACCGGCTGGGCAACGGAGAGACACTGACCCACCGAGACCTGGTAGAGCCGGTTAGACTTCTACAGGAGAGAGAGAGAGAGAGAGAAAGAGAGAGAGAGAGAGAGAGAGAGAGAGAGAGAGAGAGAGAGAGAGAGAGCGAGAGAGAGAGAGAGAGAGAGAGAGAGAGAGAGAGAGAGAGAGAGAGAGAGAGAGAGAGAGAGAGAGAGAGAGAGAGAGAGAGAGAGAGAGAGAGCGAGAGAGAGACATTAGTGTGTTATTGAGGAATGTTGAGCCTGCAGGGTTTTAACCGGCTACGTCACCATGGTAACTACCAACAGTTATTAGAACACTGATTAGAAAATTGATTAGTCTTTTATCAGACTTACCATTGATTTGATGTTATGTTGTAAATCAGTTATTGGACGATGTTAAAATATATCAAACTATTTCAAATTTTAAAAAGAAACTAATGAAAAAATACTTTAAACAAAAAGAAGATTGATTAGTGTGTTGGTATTTATCACAGATAATATTCAATCTATAAAATTAATTTTTGATTTGGCCAAAATCTAAAGTGACTTCGTCTCATCCTTCATTCTGAGTCAGACCTGAATGCTCTTCTTCTCCAGTATAATGTTTAAATCTGCTGCATCAACTTTAAAGTTTAACCTCTTAATACACCAAGCAGGCGGCACGCCATCACTCCGTTTAGTGCAGAATTAACGTCAAATGACGCAACAAACGCTCCGTTTTATTAACGTGCACAGAGCCTGAAGCAGAAAGCCTGAGTTAACAAACACTGTTGATAACGGGCGTCATGACGACACTGATCTCTGACTGAGAGTTCAGAGTTCACACATAGAAAGCCTGGATATGTTGAACTCTGACTGTCTCTAAACGATGTTTCAGGAGTAAACATACATGATATGACAACCAATCAGAGTGCAGGATTTATTAATGTGTGTGTGTGTGTGTGTGTTGGCGTCTCACCCCCAGGCTCCACTGCTGTGACCCCCCTGAGCCGTGACACTTCATCAGTCTGGGGGGGTCAAAGGTCCTGACCTCTGACACGTCCAGACACAGAAGACCTGCCAGAACCAGCTGACCCTCCTCATCATAGGCCCAGTCCTGCACACACACACACACACAGAGTCAAACTCCAACAACACTAGATACTACAGTTCCCATAATGCAACTGGATACTGTCTTTCATCGCAGCCTCCCTGCCTGGTACGCAGTCTTTCAAAGTCCAATCTTTCAGTTTCATCTCCAAATTCCAAGTCTCTAAACCTGATGATGTCATCGTGACATCACAATGACGTCATCGTGACGTCAGTGACGTCATCAGGCCGCAGTTGGTCCTTACAGGCTGAGGATTAACTGTTCAGTTTACTGGACCGGTAAAAATCAGCCACATGTGGTCAGGTCACCTGTTCGGGGTCTCTGGGGTCACATGGTCGCAGGACGACGGCTCCGCCCTTCTGACTGGCTCGGCCCTGCGCCACCAGACAGCGCCCCGTTGATAGGTTACGAAGCTGAAAGATGGCGGACACAAAGGAAGCGTTTGTGTTATTTTGTTTTGTTCAGCGTGTGTGAACTTTATCTTTTCATTAGACTTTATTTTATTTCTTCCAGGTGTCGTGTTTGTGCAGAGATTAACGTCCACAACAACACTGGAAACAGGAAACGTCTTCAAAATATTAAAGATCACCTCCAGACATGTTTTAAGATGTATATAAAATACTCTACTAATAATAATACTTTATGTCTTTTACACACAAAAAAAAAAAAAATTATGTTGTTTTCAGTCTGTACAACATTATTAATTTCTCAGAGGACAAAGTCTCTGACTAGTGAAGCTGTTAACAGGACAGCGCTCCTGCACATGCTCAGTGGCGTCTGCCTTACACAGAACTACTCTACAGAGACTGAAAACATCGTATTTATTTATCAGGACAGTTTTTAATATAAATGATGAACTGCACCAGATTTAGCTTCAAGCTAATTTTCACCTGCAGCACAATAACAAACAGTACAAAGCAAAACACACACACACAGCACACATTATACAAAACTACACACAACAGCACATCACACACACAACGTCTAGAAATTAATAATGTAAACTTGTCAAATTAAAAGAGATTATTTGTGATAATGAGACATCAGATGATATTTAGCTTCAGTGGTTACAGAGCTGAGTAGTTTTTAGTAGATGTTTTAATTTGGTCTTGAACGTATTGATGAGACGCTGTTATTAATCTTTGGATCCGTTTCTAAACAAACTCTTCATGATGAAGGAACATGTGACCCAGTGCAGCGGTTAACAACGGAGGAATCAGATATATCAGCTTTGATACACACACACACACAATACTTGTTAGTAGATCAGTTCATTGTTGGTTTGACTCCAAACATGAAGACAAAGATAGAAAATCAGCAGAATGATCCTTTAAATGATGAGCTGAAGTGCTGCACTGAGACAGATGTGACACGTCAGGTCTGATCATCATGATTCAAATCTAAAAAGGTCTAAATACTCGTAAAACCTTCCTGTGATCACAGTAAAACTATGAGAGGTATGAAGACGCTGAGCTGATGTGATGAAGAACAGACCAGTTTAACGTCTGAATCAAGTTTTGAGGTGAAAGCAGAAAAAAGCAGTAATGAAAGATCTAGATGTGACAGAGGTCATGCAGAGGTCACTCAGGGTCGGGGTCATGCGGTCAGGTACCCGTCCTCTCTGCAGGACTTTGGGTCGTCTCAGGCCCTTGTTGATGAACATCTGCTGCTGCTGCTTGTTGCCATTGGCGACGGTCTGCATCTCAGGGTAGATGGTGTCCAGGTACCAGCGAAAGGAGTGACACTGCAGCCGCTTCCTCAACGCCACGCGCTCGCTGATGTCACCGAAACTGCGGTCACGCAGCTCTGGACGCAGAGACAGATACTGCTCCTGATTGGACCGCAGAGACACAGGAAGTGAGGTCACAGGGAACTTCAGCTGCCTGCTGGATCACTGCTGTGTGTGTGTGTGTGTGTGTGTGTGTGTACCTTGTACTCGTCCATCCATACGTGTGCTAGCCGCAGGGAATTGTGGGCCATGGTGTCCTGCCCCCCAGGTGAGCCGTAGGGCCGCCTCTTCCTGAAGATGTGACCGACTCTGGAGCAGGGGATGATGAGCAGCTGACCGCCACACATCCAGATCTGACAGAGACACACCTGTTCACACCTGCTAAAACCTGCTCACACCTGTCCTGCTTTAGAGGTGCTGGTATATGCTGTATTTTTGAAGTTTGGACAAGCTAGGCTAACAGTTTCCCTCTGCTTCCAGTCTTTATGCTAAGCTAGGCTAACAGTTTCCCTCTGCTTCCAGTCTTTATGCTAAGCTAGGCTAACAGTTTCCCTCTGCTTCCAGTCTTTAAGCTAAGCTAGGCTAACAGTTTCCCTCTGCTTCCAGTCTTTAAGCTAAGCTAGGCTAACAGTTTCCCTCTGCTTCCAGTCTTTATGCTAAGCTAGGCTAACAGTTTCCCTCTGCTTCCAGTCTTTATGCTAAGCTAGGCTAACAGTTTCCCTCTGCTTCCAGTCTTTATGCTAAGCTAGGCTAACAGTTTCCCTCTGCTTCCAGTCTTTATGCTAAGCTAGGCTAACAGTTTCCCTCTGCTTCCAGTCTTTATGCTAAGCTAGGCTAACCATGTCCTGACATGAGACTGACTGTGTGACACCTTCACTGACACAAAAACATCTTTCTCACCCTGAAGGAGATTTCCAGATTCTCTCCGCCCCAGATGTCCATGCCAGCGTCGTATTGGCCGAGCTCGTTAAAATACTTCCTGTTCATAGCGAATAGGCCGCCTGCCATGGTGGGAGACCTGAGAGCGCAGAGGGAAACCTGCTGAACGTTTTACAGCAAAAAAGTCTGACTGGAGGCCGTTTAAACATATCAGTCAGCCGGTCACCTGATCGATCAGCTGGTCACTTGATCAATCAGCCGATTACCTGATCGGTGCGATGGCACCCTCGGGCCCATTGAGCTGTGCGGGGGGGACAGGGTCCCACTTGAAGTGCAGCCCCCAGTTGAAGCCGCCCCTGACGATGGGCGAGGGCGAGTAGGTCAGCGTGTCGGCTGAGATGATGTCGATGACGGGGCAGACGACGGTCCGGCGGTCCGTCTGGATGGGAGCCAGCAGAGGCTGCAGCCACATCTGGTTCACCTCACAGTGACTGTCCAGGAACACCAGCACCTCACCTGGACACACAGGTGAGTCCAGCTTCACTTAAGAAATGAGTTTACGGAGGCCCGACTGGACCAAAATACAGCTGGTTATGTGTCAGAGTCGGGTTCAAACTGTGAGTTAGCTGTTCAGGTTCTCACTGTCACAGTTTAAACCTGTTATATTAAAGATAAGCTAGTGAGTAAGGATGGAGGGAGGTCATGTGACAGCATTAAGGATGTAGGGAATAAGGATGTAGGGTTTACGGTGTAAATGCGGTTTCTTCTGTAGGAAATGAGGAAGTGTAGATAAAAGTAAGAGTGTAAAGTTGATGTAATTAGGATGCACAGGTGAAGGACGTAGGGAACAAGGATGCACAGGTGAAGGATGTAGGGAACAAGGATGCACAGGTGAAGGATGTAGGGAACAAGGATGCACAGGTGAAGGATGTAGGGAACAAGGATGCACAGGTGAAGGATGTAGGGAACAAGGATGCACAGGTGAAGGATGTAGGGAACAAGGATGCACAGGTGAAGGATGTAGGGTGAAGGACGTAGGGAACAAGGATGTAGGATGAAGGATGTAGGGAACAAGGATGCACAGGTGAAGGACGTAGGGAACAAGGATGTAGGATGAAGGATGTAGGGAACAAGGATGCACAGGTGAAGGACGTAGGGAACAAGGATGCAGGATGAAGGACGTAGGGAACAAGGATGCACAGGTGAAGGACGTAGGGAACAAGGATGCAGGATGAAGGACGTAGGGAACAAGGATGCACAGATGAAGGACGTAGGGAACAAGGATGCAGGATGAAGGACGTAGGGAACAAGGATGCACAGATGAAGGACGTAGGGAACAAGGATGCACAGATGAAGGATGTAGGGAACAAGGATGCACAGATGAAGGACGTAGGGAACAAGGATGCAGGATGAAGGACGTAGGGAACAAGGATGCACAGATGAAGGATGTAGGGAACAAGGATGCACAGATGAAGGACGTAGGGAACAAGGATGCACAGATGAAGGACGTAGGGGACAAGGATGCACAGATGAAGGACGTAGGGAACAAGGATGCAGGATGAAGGACGTAGGGAACAAGGATGCACAGATGAAGGATGTAGGGAACAAGGATGCAGGATGAAGGACGTAGGAAACAAGGATGCACAGATGAAGGACGTAGGGAACAAGGATGCACAGATGAAGGACGTAGGGAACAAGGATGCACAGATGAAGGACGTAGGGAACAAGGATGCACAGATGAAGGACGTAGGGAACAAGGATGCACAGATGAAGGATGTAGGGAACAAGGTTGTAGGATGAAGGATATAGGGAACAAGGATGCACAGATGAAGGATGTAGGGAACAAGGATGCACAGATGAAGGACGTAGGGAACAAGGATGCACAGATGAAGGATGTAGGGAACAAGGATGCACAGATGAAGGATGTAGGGAACAAGGATGCACAGATGAAGGATGTAGGGAACAAGGATGCACAGATGAAGGATGTAGGGAACAAGGATGCACAGATGAAGGACGTAGGGAACAAGGATGCACAGATGAAGGACGTAGGGAACAAGGATGCACAGGTGAAGGATGTAGGGAATAAGGATGTAGGATGTACCAGTAGCATGCGAGGCTCCTATCATGCGTCCTCTGATGAGTCCTTCCCTCCTCGGGTTCCTCACCAGTTTGACTTTCCCCTGCAGCTCCTCCCTGACGTACCGATCCAAGTCGTCCTTCAGCTCCTCTGAATCAACACACAAACAGATCAATTAATCAGCATTTAATCAATGAAAATGTTCACAGCACAGCAGTAAAGAGAGCAGAAGAAACAACATCCTGTAATTTATATTTCAGTATTAAGCAGCTCAACATGTCCTGAGGGTGGCGCTAGAGGAAACACCATTAAACTCTGTTCTTGTTTACCGAGCTCGCTGTGGTCGTCCACCAGGATGATCTCGTGCAGCAGGTACGCCGGCGTTCGGTCCAACACGCTGTGGATGGTCCTCAGCAGGGCAGAGAACGCCTCGTTGAAGAAACAGATCACTACGCTGGCAGAAGGTAGAGCCAGAGGATACACCTTCTCCCGACACCTGAGAGAGACGAGCAGCGATTTCATCCCACCTGCTGCAGCTGAGTGTTACTGTCCTGTTATTTATTGATCTGTGTGAGCTGCTGAAGGTAACGTCTCCTGACCACTAAAACATGGAGGTTTTCCTGCTTGTGTTTGACACTGCATTCTTTATGGTTAATTATTAAAAATGACACGATATTCACCCAAAACAATCCTTCCTGATCATTAACCAAAGTGTTTTATTATCTTAAACAGGTGACTGGGGTCCACCCTGACCTCTGACCTCTGACCTGTTGTCAGTGAACAGCCAGCGGGTGCTGAGGCTGGCTGACCTTTCACCTTCTGACATCACAAACCCAGCCGGCCTCAGAGCAGTGACACTATCACTCACATTGTTTCTGTTTGTCCTGCACTGTTAAAGTCTCATTGACATTGTACCAACACTAACTTGATTACGTCTATATATTATTTTATTCTATTAACTAATATTGTTCCTTAACATTGTCTTTTATAAATTATAATTCTGCTTTATGAAGAAGCAGGTTAAACGTTTATTTCAGGGAACGCGGGCTTGTTTTTGATGGAAATGAACTGGGCGATTGTCATGTGACAGCTGGCGGTGAGCAGCTTAAAAGATCATTAGCTGTTGACTTTTAATGCCCCACACACACACACACACACACACACACACACACACACACACACACACACACACACACACACACACACACACACACACACACACACACTCAGCTGTCTGTGTGAAGCTGACAAACAGGCAGAAACAGAGCAGAGCTGCAACTAATGATTATATTCTCAGTATTAATTATTCTGCAAATCATAACATCCCAAAGTTTGTTTGGTTAAAATCAACCATCCGTCCTAAAAACCCAAAGATGTTTCAGAAAAAGCAGCAAATCTTCACATTTAAGAAGCTGGAAGCAGAAAATATTGAAAAATGACTCAAACTAGCTGCTGATTACATTTCAGCACAAAACCAAAACTAAAGTTAACGTTAAAACTGTGAGTCAGCAGCTCCTTTCAGACAGGATGAAGAAATAACTGATCTCATGTCAACCATGAGGAGAGACGACAGGAACTGGTCTCCATAAATCCACCGAGGAACCAGAGAAACAAAGAGGCTGCAGAACAATGACAGCTGCTGACCTCCTAACAAGTCCTGATACCTTCAGGAAAAACTCGTAATATCTGGTTGTGATATTTGGAGAAGCAGCAGCAGCTCTGATGAGCTTTATGGGTTCGTTAATGTTGGTCAAACAGGCCGACATGTTGCTGTCAGCAGGTTTCCACCTGTAGAACGAAACGAGCATCTTCTGATGAACCTGTGAACAGGAACAACAACATGAGCGTCCTGACTGGTTCTTACTGGGAGTCTCTGGTGTCAGGCAGCTCTCTGTGCTGGCCCAGTCTGCTGGAGATGAGGACATTGAAGGCGTGTCGATGGTAACCGGTGTCCCGGACCTCCTGATCCGCTTCATTAAATATCATACCTGCACACACACACACACACACACACACACACACGCACACACACACACGCACACACACACACACACAGGAGAGTGTTATTAAAGGCTCAGTGCATCCAGGTGACTGAACATTTCTCAACAGTCTTACTGCAGATAACAGACTAGAGAATCATGTCGACTCTGAATAATCTGATCAACACTTAGTGGCTGAAGGTGGGAGACCTGCTGCTGTCCTGTTGCCCAGCAACAAGCTCCTCAGTCTGAAATATAACAACAAGCTACAAAAATTCATCTTTCAGACTAATTAAACTAGTTAAACTCTGTGTGCAGAAACACAGAGAGTCACAGTACCTGAACGCATCGCAGCCACTCACCCATCTCCGGTGACAGTTCCGCTCCCTTATTGGCCGGCAGAAGCCGACGCCCCCCCACCCTCCGGTCAGCCAGGCCCTTGGTGATCGGCTGGCTGCGCTGCCGCAGGGGGGTCCTGCCGTGGCCAGGCTCCTCCCCCAGAGAGAAGTAGAGGAAGAGGAGGACGGACCAGGTCGCCGAGGTGACGAGGCAGCCGTAACAGAAGTACCTGAGCGTCATACTGGCCATGGTGGCCGAGCGAGCATCGCCTCACATCACACTGCAGAGAGAGAGAGAGAGAGAGAGAGAGAGTTCAGGTTAAACACGGTTTAACCTTTAACGGACGTAAAGTGAATATATGTTGCTCAGACAAAACAAAACAAGACAGAAAGAATTTGAGGACTTTTCACTGTTTACTATTATTTACAATTTATAGACCAAACAATGAATCAATTAAATAATGAAACTAATCTGCAGATTAATTGATAACCAGAGCAGCGATGTGTGAGACTTTGTGCAGGAGTTTTTCTCTCTTTTTATCCAAGTTGCACTTTCAGGTGGAGCTATTCAGATCAATCAATAATCAAAGTGATCGTCAGTTGCAGCCTGAACTACTACAGACAGAATCAATAAAATCTACAGCTGTCAGCTGATGTGGAGGAGGTGATCAGGTGATCGGGTGATCAGGTGAGGAGTCAGGTGTTCTCTTATAACCATGTTAATTATTCCTCACAGCAACAGTCAGTCATTTACTCTAAACGACCTGGAAGCTACAACAGGTTTTAAAGTTTCCCTTCATGTCATAAACACGATAATGTTTCTGATCTGACGGCATCTTCTCTTCAGGAAGCAACTTCATCTTTCTGGATCAGTTCAGCTGTTGCTCATCATTGTTCTTCTTCAGGGTTGGATGAACTTCCTCCCAGTCAAGAGGAAATAAAGTGATAAACATGTGATGTTATTCATCTATAAAGCTTCTAAACTACCTCGTTAAAATCTGCTGACGACAGAAACAGGATCCTCAGATATCCTCCACGTTCACACTGATGTGTCAGTAATCTGCACCTTTAAATGGAATAAAGTGTAAACTGGAGTCTTATTTTCCTCTTTAAAGCTTTATTATCTGATGGTTTTATGATTCTTATGACTGTTTTTATTAATTCCTTGTTGTTTGTCTTCTGAATGTTTCTTGATCTTTTAAATCTCCGTGAGGTTGTCTGATTAAATAAAGATTCAATCCTACAAACTGGCATCATTTTAACTGTAATTAACTGTCTGGTAATTAGCTGTATGCTGGATTAATGAGCTGACCTCCATCAGACTGTGTTAACTTTAATATTTAATCAGAATAACAGGAAAGAGACAGAAAACACAAGACAATAACAAACAGAAAGCGAGCTGCAGATCATATAAAACAACTCCACATTCATTACATTAACATTAACTAAACGCTGTTTAATCTCCGAAGAGTTTAAACTGAAAAACTAATGAATACATTAATTATTATTAATAATTAAAGAGGAAAACTCGGATCTCAGCTGTGCTAGACAAACCGTGTCCGATAATGGACTCAGTATCTTAGCGGCCGTTAGCTAACCTCTGAGGAGGAATAAGCTAACAGCAGATCTTTATTCCGTCCAAACATCAGTTTCTATGATATATGGAAGAGTTCAGCGTCATACTGTGACTGTACTCACGGTTCATTAGCGGCTGGCGGTTTGCTCAGCGGCACTCCGGCCAGGCTACAGGTCAGTTAGCCGCTGTGGCTAAAAGCAGCACAAACAGTTTTACCTTCAGACCGTCATCTTCACGCAGAGACGTCGTCACGTTCCGTTACCTCAGTTCGCTTTATACAGCTCAGGCACGTGACTTCTTCTTCTTCTTCTTCTTCTCTCCGTTTACTGGTAGAAAGCGAACAACAACATACTGCCACCTGCTGTACAACAGCTGCAACACACGTCATTTACTCTGTTTCTATTTCTGTCTTACCCGCCTTACTGGTGACTCTCACTTCCCTTTACGTCTGTCCCCAGTATCCCCATCAGATCCCAGTATCCCCATCAGATCCCAGTATATCCCTCTGTCCCCAGTATCCCCATCAGATCCCAGTATCTCCCTCTGTCCCCAGTATCCCCATCAGATCCCAGTATCTCCCTCTGTCCCCAGTATCCCCATCAGATCCCAGTATTTCCTTCTGTCCCCAGTATACCCATCAGATCCCAGTATCCCCATCAGATCCCAGTATCTCCCTCTGTCCCCAGTATCCCCATCAGATCCCAGTCTTTATCATGTGACCTTTCTCTTTCAGTTTCATCCATGTTATAATGTAATATGATATGTTTGTTTTCTTTAACTCCCACAGTTCCCACACCTGTCACTGTTCCTTTTTCCCAGTACAAAGAACCATTTAAACCAGTGAGATCCAGTCTGAGTCTTGTTATGATGATTTCCTTCCTTCTGTTTCTTTGTTATGACCGACTTTTGTATTTTGTGATTCTTCCTCCTCCTGTTCCGACCTGCTGCTGTTGTTAAATTACAGAAACTTTCCTGCATGAAACGACCAAATCAACAGACTTTAACTACATCAGGCTCATCATACTTCTGTGTTTTTACTGCAGGAGGATTTTCATGCAGGACTTTTACTCGTATTGGAGTATTTCTACGTCGCTGTGTTGGTACTTTTACTGCAGTAAAGGATGTGAGTTCCTCTTCCTCCACTGATGAGTAAATGTCTCCAGTAACTCTTCATCATGGTGATGATGGTTTCACTGTTGATGTAATTCCACCTGATCGACACTAGATGCCAACGTTGTGTAGAAGAAAAAGCTTTTTTATTTTCATACTCAGTGTTCAAAATGTTCCAACTAACTTTAGAAGACAAGTTCCCAGTGTTCCCAGTGTTCCCAGTGTGTGTTAAACCAGCAGTCAGGTGTCTGTAATCATTCCTCCTGTTCATACTGGATATTAAAGATCCTTCAAATGTGCTTTCAATGGAAGTGATGGAGGATAAAATCCACAGTGTGTCCACACAGTCATTTAAAAGTCTGTGTGAAGCTTCTATTCAGCTTCAGCAGTCTGAGTTAGTCATATCAAGTGGATATCTGACACATTTACAGTCTTTTTAGCATCAAATTCCCTCTTTGTGTTTCCTCGGACAGTGTTTCCCTGTTGAGCTGCAGGTGGAAGTATAGTAACAAAAAGAGGAACTTTGGCACTAAAAAGACTGTTGACGTTGAAAGATATCTACTTGATTTGACTCATTTGGACGCTGAAGCTTCATATTAGCTTCAGATAAACTTTAAATACATGTTTGCACAGAAGGAGGACTGTGGATTTACATTGTAAGGTCATTATGAAGGGATCTTCTAATGGTCAGTATGAACGTGACCACATGACCCGACTGATTTAACGCTGTTTTTCCTCTTCAGCTGACCACAGAAATCAATACTGTGTGTGTGTGTGTGTGTGTGTGTGTGTGTGTGTGTGTGATGGCCTGCTCAGTATTGATGAACAGAGAAAGTTAATTATTTTGGGACTGAATCGCTGGAAGCCATCAATTATACTCTTATTACACACACACACACACACAGTAATTAACCTCATTCACCTCACTGTTAGGGACCAGTGTTTCCTTTATATTTCCACTCCGTCAGCTGTCATGTGATCAGCTGCAGCACAACTGCATGTTTAATATGCTTCTCATAATGTGATGTATAACTTGTCATTTTCATGTTTAAAAAACTAAATGTAGTTAGAAGAACAGTTTCAACATGTTGTGAAATCTTCTCGTTGTCCGATTGATTCTTCACTCACAGTCAGCGGCCAGTTAGCTTAGCTTAGCTTAGCTCAGCTTAGCTTAGCTTAGCATAAAGACTGGAAACAGAGGGAAACAGCTAGCCTGGCTCTGACCAGTAATGTTACATCTCGTTTGTTTAATCTGGAAAAAAAAGGTTTAAAGCAGTGAATCCTCTGACCTGCTGCCAGTAAAAAACTATTGATCAGAGCTGCACAGCTGATCTCTGACAACCTGCAGCTGATCAATCTGAGTAAAGAATAAATGATGTAGATAAAAATCCATTTATAATCCAATCACATGTGTTCAACATCACTACGTCCTCATCAATGAACTTTTCTCTAAAATGAGCAGAGTGACTTTGTCATCATCATGTCACCAGATTCATAAAAATACTTAAAACACCTGCATTGATCTGTGTGTGTGTGTGTGTGTGTGTGTGAGTGTGTGTGTGTGTGTGTGAGTGTGTGTGTGTGTGTGTGTGTGTGTGGGTGTGTGTGTGTGTGTGTGTGTGAGTGTGTGTGTGTGTGTGTGTGTGTGTGTGTGTGAGAGAGAGTCCATATTGTATATTGAAAAACGTTGACATGAATCTTGTTGTTTCCGTCTCTACAGGAAGAAAAGGAGGAAAACTCGGCGCTCCAGACAGGAAGTGATGGTCAACGACTTGCAGCACACGATGATGGTTGACACTCACACGCTGAACGGACGCAGTGAGTACACAGTCTGAGAGAGATAAAACTAAAAGACTGAGACAAACAGAGACGAGAATAAACGAGATGAGACATTTTCTAACTCAGTCGTTGATCTTTTGTTCTGATGATTCATAAACGTCGTCTGTGAGACTTTAACGCCTCAAACTTCAAACCTGTAAACTTTCCTCCTTCTTCCTCTGATGGGAATCTTGACTCAACACCTTCAAGGTATCGACTGAAATAACTGGAAACATCTCCAGTCAAACGACACCTGCGTTCAATCCTTTCTGTCCACACATCCAGAAAAACATCAATATTTATTTTCTCACAGCAAAACCGACTATTGAACAGTTATTAATAAATATTATCTTATATATGATTATATTATACTATCGATAATATAATCTCAACACGTTCACATGTATTCATGTACAAATGAAGTACTCTACTGGTATCATACTGGTATCATACTGGTATCATCCTGGTACTGTACTGGTATCGTGCTGGTATCGTACTGGTATCGTATTGGTATCGTACTGGTATCATACTGGTACCGTACTGGTACCGTATTGGTATCGTTCTGGTATCGTACTGGTATCGTATTGGTATCGTACTGGTATCGTATTGGTATCGTTCTGGTATCGTATTGGTATCGTCCTGGTATCATACTGGTATCATACTGGTATCTTACTGGTATCGTACTGGTATCGTACTGGTATCATCCTGGTATCATCCTGGTATCGTCCTCACCATATAAATTCAATAATATCTCAATTGAAAGGAATAAAAATGTCAGTAAAATAAATAATATTCCTGACATTAAATTACTGAGTGAAGTTTAGAAAGAATGAAGAACTCAGACATCAGTCAGTATCTTCATCCTGTCCTCCTCCTCCTCCCTCTGCTGCTGGTTGAGAGGAGGTGTTTCAGCCAGAAGCAAAGTTATTAACACACGCTAGAATACAAACTAAGCTAAACACAAACATGACATATAGAGCAGAGCAGAGGACAGAAGCTAGTGTGACCATAAATGACAGCAAACCGCAGTAGAGACTCCCTGTGTCTACACAGGAGGCGTTCAGGTACAGTGTTGAGCGTAGGTCACCTGAGTTTTAGAAGCGCAACATAGGAAAACCCAGAAATCTAATGATGGAATAGTGAAAATGTGCATTTGAATGTAGGACTATGGAAACTCATGTCCCAGTGAAAAATAGTTCTTTCAGTTTAATTAAACTCAAAAGGCTCAATAATTGTCCTTTTAATATGTTTTATTCAATTATGACAGTTGTTACAGACAATTCTCAACACTAAATACCTGCCTAAAAAGGAAATATACATTATATAAAGTTTATTGTATTTTACTTGATTTCTTTGTTTGATTTCTTTTATTTAGGCATTTTAAATCTTCCATAGAACTGCAGTACACATGTGTTTAATGTAGAGGAGAGGAGACAGACTCCATTTTACATTCCACAGAGAAAAAGGAGGAGAGCAGGATGGAGAAGGCAGGGTGAGTGTTAATACCACAGTATTATTTATGTTCAAGGTCTCCACACTATTGAGAGAACGTACATTTTGTGAAGAAGTGAAGAAGCAGATCTGTGTCAAAGGTGTCAGAGTTTAAAAGATGTTTAAAGCCAAAGTTAACTTCTTGTTCTCACTGCTGTACACTGTTCAAACTCTCCACTCAAAACCATGTAATCTTACATCTAAACCAAACTTTGCCTTCAGACGTCACAGAAAAGCCATCAAATACACAAACATACTAGAAAACAGCCATTACACACTAGTGAGATCAATTCAAAACACTACTGTAAAAACCTGTTACTGCAATGAATAATGGTGCTTATGGTTTTCCCCCAGAACAACCTCTTTACATGATGAACACAATGTAAAGACACAACACACAGAAACATTTTATAGAAGGAAAGGAATCACATTTATTCAGCCTCAGGTCTTCGAGGATCCGTTGTTCCAAAACAAGTGAACTGACCTCTGACCCCTGGTATCTCTCTATCCTGAGCTTCTGATTGGTTTGTGAACAGTTCTGACTCTCAGTGTTTCCACCTGGAGGATTGTGTGTTAATTGTGTTCCAGCTGTGATGACTTGAGTTAATGATATTGAACGCCAGCGCTTCCTTTATGAGCACATGAGTGAAAACAAGAGAATAGTGTTTATAGTTTATAGTAGATGAGTCTGTCTTTTGGTAGATGGCGTCATGGTTTGGGATGTTTAGTTAATGGGTCCAGTTATAGTGTGTAAGCCATCAAGAAAAACTGTAATTATTTAGTTGATTAAAGTGTGTCAGAATAATATGAAATCACAGTGTTGACGTCTTCAAACGTTTTCTTCTTTGTTCTTCTTCTGGTTTCTGCGTCCTCACAGTGATGTAACGTGACTCACTGCTGCAGTTAAAATAGAGAGAAGTCACAGTTAAGAACCACACAGATGTTTATCTGAAGTCTGTTTGTTGGATTTAAACCAGAGTCAAAGTTTATCTTTGTGATGGTTGTAGTTAAAGTCATGTAAACTAATAAGAAGCTACTAAGTTGGTAGGTTGTAGGCCGGTGAGTGAATGTGTCCAGGCTCTTTGATTCTGATGGGTCACATGTCACATTGACTGGAAACAGAAGATGAGCGGTTGTGTGGAGGAAGAGAACAAATCAGAGTCTTCAGTATCCACCTGTGTGTCCAAACATCATCCTCCAGACTTCAGTGATGAAGCTGGACCCTCAGACTTAAAATAAGAGACTGTTTCTACTGAAAGCAGAAATGCAGTTCAGTAATTTACGTTAATGTGAGCAGGAACATTTGCATGTCTTAATCATAAGTTTAACTGAATATAAATATGACTGTTTCTGGGCTGTGTTTGCT
>NC_058126.1:591906-609406 GCF_914725855.1 Thunnus albacares | reverse complement strand
CACTTCCCGACATGTCTGTAATAACAGCAGCACAGACAGACGTCACAGCTGCAACAACGACTGCAGGAGAAAGCGCGGCGAAGCAAAACCGAGTCACTGCACTGCTGCGATTGTAGTTTATGTCCAAGCAGCAACAACCAAACTGAAGCCAATAAAGTCCCTTAAAGTGCAAAAACCACCGACGGCCACTAGATGCTCAACTTCTCTCCAGAAACGCTGAGTCATCATTGTTTTCAACGAGTCATTCTGGTCTCAGTCTCTAAATGCAGACCCTCTAATAAGTGTGCTGGTGGTCATTTTGGGAATTATCGCTCCGTTAATAAGATGTGAAGACTTATCGTAGCGTTAACGTGGTTGACAGTGTCTCCAGAGCGTCAAAGGAAACAACCTGCACTCCTCATCTGGAAGATCCTGGTTCCAAACGACCAGAAGCTGCAACTCTGAGTTTCAAACTGGCTCCAGTGAAACGAACGTGTGACGTCACACCGCGCTACATCCATCTTTATATCGATGGCCGAAGCGCAAAACCTCCTATCTGTAGAATTTTCTGATTGGCGGTTTTCACTTTGGATGATGAGAACGAGGAAGGTTTTGCTCATATTCAGTGTGTCTGCAGGATGATGAGGATGATGAGGATGATGAGGATGATCAGGATGATGAGGATGATGAGGATGATCAGGATGATGAGGATGATGAGGATGATCAGGACGATCAGAATGATCAGGATGATCCCGCCCTCGTCGTGACAGAAAAGTCACACAACAAAACAAAAACACATCGAGTGTGTAGAGAGGCTGCAGCACGAATCACTGAACCTTCATCTCCAGGAATTCAGACCCCAGTTTACCACAATGTAGTAACTATTACATCCACGACATCTTTTTACCTGAAAACTAACTGAATTTTATTTGTAATTTAATTTTAATTATTAACTTAATTAACAAAAGCTCCTCTCTGCACTTTGCGAGGCATTAATATCTGTAACACATATTATAATAATATAGTCCAAAAACAGTGTTTTATGTGTTGGGTGTCCTTAACAAACAGCATTCTGCAAGAAAACAAGTTTTTTTTAGTTTTTTCCAAAAAGTGCATTTTTCAGATCGGAGGTTTTGCTCTTCAGCCGTCGACATACAGTCTGTGGTTGCGTCCCAGTCTAGCAGGGGTTAAAGGTCGTTCCCTCCCCGTGAAAGTAAAAACTATTTATTGCTATATTTACAAAAGTGAAAAAAACAAGAGAATCAGAAAATCACAAAATACAAAAGTGTACTGAAGACAGAACACAGCGCCGCCACCGCTGGAAACACGGTGTCATGTCTGGACCAATCAGCAGCCGGCACTCTCCAGGCCGAACCCACGGATCCTGCAGGCACAGACCACACAAACACAGGAACATGTAGCTAAACATGCTAAACAGTATACATTATATCTTCCTGTTAACGTTGAATCTGTGTTTTGGTGTCTTTTAGAAGACAGATGGAGGAAACGTCCAGAGCGGACGGACGGATCGTTGCTGCAGATGAGGGTGAAAAGGTAAAAGCTTCAGGTTTTTATGGCATTTTAATGTTTCCGTGCTGCGTTCAAGGGGCCGCACGCACGCATGAGTCCAGTCAATGCAGACTAGTGAGACGCACTGAAAGCAGCTCATGCTTCTATTGATTCCTGTTCCCTCCATCAAGAGGAATAATTAACTGCTTTTGTCACATCGCTGCACACGTTTTCCTCCCGCTCAGAAACGATCGCCAGCGTTTCCATCAACATCTGCATCCGTCACACTCCAACAAATCCTTCCAGCAGACACGAAGGTAATCAGACACACTGAGATAAAAACAGCAACGACAGGCAGCACGCTCTGTGAAGCTACATCACTGTTCTGTTTGTTTTTGTTTTCCCTGTTTTCTTATACATCAGATGTCTTTACTGTATGTGTAAAAATATAAAAAACAATAAATATATTCAAGCAAAAAAAAAAAACAACAGCTGTTCATTGTGTGTTGAAGATCCTCATCCTCAGTTTCCTCCATCAGCAGTTTGTCAAACAGAAATGAGCACAAAATGATTTCCAGGTTTGTTTCTGATGTTTCAGGATGTTTTTCCAGCAGAGACTGAAGCTGTGACTCACTGAGACAACAGCACACGACCGACAGGAGCAGCGGTTAGAGCGTCTGCCGGGGCCTGGGGGGGGGGGGGCCCGAGGACAGGGGGCCGGGGTGGGGGGGGGGGGGCAGCAGTACAATAACATTAACACACAGTTACAGCCTCAGTCCAGCTGGCAGACTGTAACCGGACAGCAGAAGAAGAAGAAGTGAGCTGACATCATCGACCTCAAACTGCTGCAGGGATTAAAGTAAACAGGAAGCTCTCTGTAAAAATACTGAGGTATCACAGGGTCAGTGAACGCCTCACTGTCTGTAAACACACTGAGGTATCACAGGGTCAGTGAACGCCTCACTGTCTGTAAACACACTGAGGTATCACAGGGTCAGTGAACGCCTCACTGTCTGTAAACACACTGAGGTATCACAGGTCAGTGAACGCCTCACTGTCTGTAAACACACCGAGGTATCACAGGGTCAGTGAACGCCTCACTGTCTGTAAACACACCGAGGTATCGCAGGGTCAGTGAACGCCTCACTGTCTGTAAACACACCGAGGTATTGCAGGGTCAGTGAACGCCGCACTGTCTGTAAACACACCGAGGTATCACAGGGTCAGTGAACGCCTCACTGTCTGTAAACACACCGAGGTATCGCAGGGTCAGTGAACGCCTCACTGTCTGTAAACACACCGAGGTATTGCAGGGTCAGTGAACGCCTCACTGTCTGTAAACACACCGAGGTACTGCAGGGTCAGTGAACGCCTCACTGTCTGTAAACACACTGAGGTATCACAGGGTCAGTGAACGCCTCACTGTCTGTAAACACACCGAGGTATCACAGGGTCAGTGAACGCCTCACTGTCTGTAAACACACCGAGGTATCACAGGGTCAGTGAACGCCTCACTGTCTGTAAACACACCGAGGTACTGCAGGGTCAGTGAACGCCTCACTGTCTGTAAACACACTGAGGTATCACAGGGTCAGTGAACGCCTCACTGTCTGTAAACACACTGAGGTATCACAGGGTCAGTGAACGCCTCACTGTCTGTAAACACACTGAGGTATCACAGGGTCAGTGAACGCCTCACTGTCTGTAAACACACCGAGGTATTGCAGGGTCAGTGAACGCCCCACTGTCTGTAAACACACTGAGGTATTGCAGGGTCAGTGAACGCCCCACTGTCTGTAAACACACTGAGGTATTGCAGGGTCAGTGAACGCCTCACTGTCTGTAAACACACTGAGGTATTGCAGGGTCAGTGAATGCCTCGCCGTCTGTAACCATACCATACCGGGGGGTTCAGTGACACTGAAGAACGGATGTCTGAACAGGAAACTGTGGTGTTTTTTCATTAAGTGTCATCGGTGTGCTTAAAGACAATAGTAAGCTATGCAGATTGATTTTATAAGTTTTATAAGCAATAAGTGCGAGTGTGTTAGAATCTTATTGATGATGTATCTGTAATCTCATGAATCACATTTAATCACGATATACGTATAGAAGCACGGTAAAAGAGAAATCTGAGTGTGTTTGTACTACATGTCACTTTGCTTGAGTCTGGAGAAGATCAAGAAATAAGGGTGTAAAATGACTAGAATAACTAAAAACATAAAGGCCAGAAGACAACTTGGCAATAATGTAAAATGATCCCCAATACTTATATAAAAACATAACCAGGTAGAACTGAATATGTCAGTACATATCCACGACAGCTCAAAACCTGTCTTGAAGAGTTTTGACCAACAACGAGTGACGAAGATAAAATATAACGGTGTAATTGGCCAAAAAATGAGGATGATGGAGGATAGGTGCCGACCCAGGAAGGAAAAAACCTTCAGACAACACTTTGCTGACTCCTGATTTTTTATCATCACAAAGCAGTTTTTAATCTCGTGTTTCCTTCAACTGTCATCCATCGATCTGACACCACAAAACCATCGTTATGGAAACCATAAATCAGGGAATGTGTTTCCGTGGAGACAGGACGAGAGCTTAATCTGAGAGGACTGAAAAACATCCGCAGAGTTCAGGGTCAAAGGTCAGCAGGAGGAGACCGGCTGACTGTCACCATGGCAACCAGCCAGCCCTGACCTCTGACCTGCTGTGATGATGATGCTGATGCTGCGTAATCGTCCGATATCAACACAAACTTCACAGTCACATTTGGTTTGTATGAAGCGGTTTATGTTTCTGTCTGTGATAACGAGACGAGATTAAATTCAACTTTAGTGCTGAAACAACTAAAAGCATAAAAATAATTTGTACCACATCGCACCTCTCTGTAAGACGTCTGAACAGAAGGCGTTCAGTGACCACAGCCTGGTCACTGAACCAAACTCTGCAAATGTGTCACAGTTTGATCCTGAGTCGTTGCTGTTGTGTCGACTGTGTGAAGAGTTTTGAACATGTGGACTCAGTATTGATCCCTGCAGGTAACCAATCAGAAACAACCCGCTTATGAAACACATTTTGAATCATGTCAGCTGACTGACGGTGCGTCAGGTGCGGAGACGGTGAGTTTGTGGAACAGAAGAGGCTCGAGGACGAAGCCTTGAGGAACTCCACATGTCATTAAAGTCATGTTTGATACCTGAATATTCATTCATTCAACACTCCACTAGACACGTTCAGATCATTGTTTGGTATAAATCTGATCTTCTCTCATTGATAAGAAGATGTTTTATTTATAAAGTATATCATACTATTGATACTTCTAGTATTAGTAATACGCTGTTTTATCAAAGACACTGTGAGCCGGCAGCAAAGACAAAGACTGTTTTAATATGACCAGACTGATGATGATGATGAGGATTGTGTTAGTGTGTGTGTGTGTGTGTGTGTGTGTGTGTGTGTGTGTGTGTGTGTGTGTGTGTGCATGTGTCAGCTGTTTGGTTTCTGCAAGCTGATGGTTCTTCTGGCCAAAGGCGATGAAAAACCTTGACCTCATTTACTCTGTGTGTGTATGTGTGTGTGTGTGTGTGTGTGTGTGTGTGTGTGTGTGCTGTTAGCCTAGCTTAGCACAAAGACTGGAAGCAGGGGGAAACTGTTAGCCCAGACAAACAGAAAGCTCCTGTTTTTATCGTCTGATGTTCAGATGTTAAACTTCAGACAGTGTTTTGGTGTTTTGTGCAGCAGGTCAGTCAGCAGTGACGTGTTTTATATATTTTGGTATATTTGTAATATTCATATTTTTCCAAACACACACATACGTTTCTTGCATTTCACCGTCACCAAACCTCAGTTCGGTTCTTTAATAATTTGACTGTTTCGCTTCTTGTTTAGTAAATTTCACTTTGAGAAAGTGAAGCGACGGAGCTGCGATCAAATGTTCAGTCGGAAGTCTCCTGCAGCCTTCATCACACCTTCAGAGGGATCAATAAAGACTAAAAGAGATGAACTGATCGTCATAGCTGCAGCAGATATCAGAGGAACGTGTGAGTGATTCAGTTATTGATCAGCTGCTCTGCTGGGAACCAACCAGCTGCTGTCAGTGTAAGTGAATTAAAGTGTGTGTGTGTGTGTGTGTGTGTGTGTGTGTGTGTGGCCCCCCAGGGCTTAATGAAAGAGGAGGTTACATCTGGGGCTGTGTGTCGGGGGGTGGATCACAGAGGAGGAGGAGGAGAGAGCGAGAGAGAGTTCATCTGCAGACAGAAGCATCAGAGAGGAAAGGAGGTGAACGAGGAGGAAACATGGAGACGAGGAGCAGGACTTCACGCTGAAGAAAACACTTCTTCTCCTCTTTCTCTAAAAATAAAAACTTCAAGAATTTATTTTTTTTTTTGTGTTGCTGAAAAACCTCCCAAAACGATGACATGTCATCCAGTGACGCTGTGGATTCTGGGCGTTGTCATGGTGATGATGGTCGCCGGGGGAAACGGGGCCCGGGTGGTGAGCGGTGAGTTAAGAGATTAAAGTAAAAAATATATAGAAAGTCATTAAACCTTACCAACACCTGAGTATTTAATCTGTCAGTGTTTAATTACTGTTGCTGTGTTGAACCTGGAGTTAATTAAAGAATAATTAATATATTAAGCAGTTTTAATTGGTTTGTGCACAGTTTAAGGGGGTTTTACAATCCCTGCATTTGCACCTTAATTTAAGGGTTCAGGTCATTTTTAAGGCAAAATTAATCTGTGGTTCTGTTACTTGGTTAAATTTACAGGATTGACGTCAAACTTATGGATTATTAATGAATAATTAATGGACTGATATATTTAATATTTCTGCCAAATAACATTAAACTCATAACGTGTAATTTCCTCCTAGAAGGTGAATGTTTATGGAAGGTTTTCAGTACAAATAATCCTTTAAAATCTCTTAATATATTATAATCAACCCATGAAATTCTCCTTAATCTGTGCAAAAACCCAATTAAAATCTCTTTAATTTAATCACAATCCATTAATTTGTCCCAAATCTGCCTCATTAAAAATGATTGACGATTGATGTGCAGCTGAAAACATTCATGCATTTGTCAAATATCTCAAATGAATGAGGAACGTGAGGGAAAGTCATGTCCTCCTTAAATATATCTGTTAATTAGAGTTTTTGAAATTCAGGTGTTTTGTTCTTTAAATTAAAGGACCAATGAGAAGCTTTCTGGCTCTCAAACACCTGACAGGGATCAGTGTTTGTTGTGTTTTTAGAGGTAAAGAGATTAGAAACTATACATCAGATATTCTTTGCTTTTCGTCATCAGTGATTTGACTTTAATATCTTGTCTTCTTTTATCACAGTATACTACATAATAACGTCCAAACCATTTGTTGCCTTTTTGCTAAAACATCAGATTTGCAGCCGGCGCTGGCAGCTCCGCTCGAGCCGATGAAGCAGATCTGAACTGGAGGCAGCGAGAGGCTGATAGCAGACAGATATATATGGAGCTCTTTAGTGGCTTTAACAGTAAAGTGATGATGGTGCAGAAGAGAATCCAGCTAATCACTTAAAGTAGCTGTGTGTGTGTGTGTGTGTGTGTGTGTGTGTGTGTGTGTGTGATGCTGTTTTAACCAGACTGTGTATTAATCACTGCAGCTATTCACTGGGGATCTTTAAACACACACACACACACACACACACACACACACACACACACACACACACACACACTCTCTGTCAGTGTTTTCAGCTGTATTGTATCTGTATGTTCACCTTTTGATTGTTTCTGATACTGAGCTTCTTCCTAGAGTTTAATTTATTTATGAGTTAAATATCGTTACATACAGTTGATGTAGTTGAAGCTAATTTGCAGCCTGCGTTCCTGTTTAGGCTTTTAAATTTAGATTAAAACAGTCAATAATGTCACTTTGACTCATTTCCCTTTTTTTTTTAGTTGTGTCAAAACAAACTGTAACAGAAATAATGAAAGCTGATGAACTGGAGGGCAGAGCGATGCAGCATGACTCGTTTCCAGCAGTGGAAGTATTATGAGCTTGATGTAGTTAAAGTATTGCAGTAAAAGTACATAAGTATTATGAGCTTGATGTAGTTAAAGTATTGCAGTAAAAGTACATAAGTATTATGAGCTTGATGTAGTTAAAGTATTGCAGTAAAAGTACATAAGTATTATGAGCTTGATGTAGTTAAAGTATTGCAGTAAAAGTACATAAGTATTATGAGCTTGATGTAGTTAAAGTATTGCAGTAAAAGTACATAAGTATTATGAGCTTGATGTAGTTAAAGTATTGCAGTAAAAGTAGTGGTTTGGTCCCTCTGACTGATATATTATTATATATGACATCATTAGATTATTAATAGTGAAGCATCAGTGTTAGAGCAGCATGTTACTGTTGTAGCTGCTGGAGGTGGAGCTAGTTTACACTACTTTATATACAGTTAGCTAGTTTAGTCCAGTGGTTCCCAACCTAGGGGTCGGGCCCCTCCAAAGGGTCAGCAGATAAATCTGAGGGGTGGTGAGATGATTAATGGGAGAGGAAAGAAGAAAAAACAAAGTTCTGATACACAAATCTGTTTTCAGTTTTTGGACTTTTTCTCTAATCTTTGATTTTTGCTAAAATATTGGATCATTTGAACATTTATTGAAATGAAAGCATGTGAGAAGTTTAGAGGGAAAAATCACTATTTGGTGGAGCTGTTAACAACTCATAGACATGTGAAATGTGACCCCGACTACACACTGCTTTTTGTAAGACGTCAAAAGACAAAAAGGTTGGAAACCACTGGTTTCATCTTTAACAATGTGTTGTATTTTAAAAGCTTGTTATATTATCCATTGTGTCAAATCTTCATCTGAAAAGTAACTAAAGCTGTCAAATAAATGTAGTGGAGTAGAAAGTACAATATTTCCCTCTGAAATGTAGAAAGTAGCATCACATGGAAATACTCAAGTAAAGTACAAATACCTCAAAACTGTACTTAAGTACTTGAGTAAATGTACTCACTTACTTTTCACCGCTGCTCGTTTCTGTTTGCTGCTTTGACCCTCTTGGCTCCAGTGATGAACACCAGCTAAGTCAGCTAATTTGCTTTTAGGCTGTGTTCAAGCTGCCCTGTGTTAAAACAGTACAAAGGGCTGCGTTGTTTAGGGTACCGGTGAGGCAATGAAATACAATTCAGGAAGTCCAGCTGGAGCTACAGATGAATCCATCAAATGCCAAAACAGCAGCAGTTTGTAATACTCACAGACAGGATTTTTGATGACACTTCTTCTTCAGGGAGAAACTAAGAAGGGAGAAGAGAAGAAATTCAATTCAGATGTTATTAAGGACACAACTCATGGGGGGTCCACAGCACAAGAGAGAGTGAAGCTTATAATAAGCTGCAGATGAGAATTATGGTTCAAGAAAGAGGGAAGCATCCTAGTTAGTGTTCAAGCAAGAAGGAAGCATCCTAGTTAGGGTTCAAGCAAGAAGGAAGCATCCTAGTTAGTGTTCAAACAAGAAGGAAGCATCCTAGTTAGGGTTCAAGCAAGAAGGAAGCATCCTAGTTAGTGTTCAAGCAAGAGGGAAGCATCCTAGTTAGTGTTCAAGCAAGAAGGAAGCATCCTAGTTAGTGTTCAAGCAAGAGGGAAGCATCCTAGTTAGGGTTCAAGCAAGAAGGAAGCATCCTAGTTAGGGTTCAAGCAAGAAGGAAGCATCCTAGTTAGTGTTCAAGCAAGAGGGAAGCATCCTAGTTAGTGTTCAAGCAAGAAGGAAGCATCCTAGTTAGGGTTCAAGCAAGAAGGAAGCATCCTAGTTAGTGTTCAAGCAAGAAGGAAGCATCCTAGTTAGTGTTCAAGCAAGAAGGAAGCATCCTAGTTAGTGTTCAAGCAAGAAGGAAGCATCCTAGTTAGGGTTCAAGCAAGAAGGAAGCATCCTAGTTAGTGTTCAAACAAGAAGGAAGCATCCTAGTTAGGATTCAAGCAAGAAGGAAGCATCCTAGTTAGTGTTCAAGCAAGAGGGAAGCATCCTAGTTAGTGTTCAAGCAAGAAGGAAGCATCCTAGTTAGTGTTCAAGCAAGAGGGAAGCATCCTAGTTAGTGTTCAAACAAGAAGGAAGCATCCTAGTTAGAGTTCAAGCAAGAAGGAAGCATCCTAGTTAGTGTTCAAGCAAGAAGGAAGCATCCTAGTTAGGGTTCAAGCAAGAAGGAAGCATCCTAGTTAGTGTTCAAGCAAGAAGGAAGCATCCTAGTTTAGGGTTCAAGCAAGAAGGAAGCATCCTAGTTAGTGTTCAAGCAAGAAGGAAGCATCCTAGTTAGGGTTCAAGCAAGAAGGAAGCATCCTAGTTTAGGGTTCAAGCAAGAAGGAAGCATCCTAGTTTAGGGTTCAAGCAAGAAGGAAGCATCCTAGTTAGTGTTCAAGCAAGAAGGAAGCATCCTAGTTAGTGTTCAAGCAAGAAGGAAGCATCCTAGTTAGGGTTCAAGCAAGAAGGAAGCATCCTAGTTAGGGTTCAAGCAAGAAGGAAGCATTGTCTCACCGGTGCCTCAAACAACCCTTCCCCCCCCCCACAATGCTGCACTGCTGGTTTTGGTCTGAGCTTCAGGGATCAAGCTAGAAGGACGGTTCCTAGTTAAGGTGTAAGGAAACAGATGACCCGTCAATCATCACTGTGGGAGGGACTATGACTCTTCTTCTTTCTCAGGTCAGACGGTGTGTTCGGGTGGTCCGCAGCGTCCCTGCTATAAAATCGCATATTTCCACGACATGTCAAGCCGTGTTGCGTTCAAGGAGGCGCGTCAGGTCTGCGAGATGGACGGAGGGTCACTGCTCAGCATTGAAAGCCCGGCTGAGCAGAGAGACATCGAAAATCTGCTGCAGGTGAGACAGACGACTAGTCATCCTCATCCTTCATCTCCTTCTCTTCCAATTCTCATCGTTCTCCTCTTCCTCCTTGTCTCCAGGAGCTGCGTTCAGGAGCAGTGGGCGGGGCAGGAGGAGGCACAGGAGGAGGGATAGCAGACGGTGATTTCTGGATCGGTCTGACTCGGGTGGACGGAGTCGATCAGAATCATCCTGAACTCAGCAACACCCTCACTTCCTGTCCACAGCTGTATCACTGGACTGACGGCAGCCCGGCATCCTTCAGGTGACCCTGATCTACATCTTTAAATCTGTCTTATTGATTTGTTGACGTAGTTTGGGGACAGTTTGAAGACACATAAAGAACTGACTGTTTGCTTAACGCCACCCCTGAACAGTTATTGTCCAGTAATATATAATCTAGTGATTAACGCTTTGTGTTGTTGGATTTCTCCACATGTTGAAGTGGTGTACTGTTTTCAGTCTTTCCAAAACGTGTAAGGAATGGATTAAACTCTGTTTGTCTGCTGTAATGTGATTCTCTAAAGCTAGCATGTCTGGCGCACTAGCTCACTACCTGCAGTAGTATCCCAGTGTTCCTTCCTAGGCTAAGTTCCAGGTTACGTTAGAAAAAGATTTGTTCAGGACAGGATCATTCACTGTAGGAAGATGGTACCAGATGATGCTACATCAGAGTTTAGGCTAACGTTAGCGGCACTGTCCTGCTCTTTACCTGAGATACATTACCTCATGTTAACAGGCTTGTGCTTGAAATCAAAAACAGTCTGGCTGTCTGTTTGAGACCATACAAAATATAGAAAACCACGAGAATGATCCTTTAATGATAATGATGATGCTGATGATGATGATGATGTAGGAACTGGTATTTTGATGAGCCGTCATGTGGAGGAGAGGCCTGCGTCGTGATGTACCATCAGCCGACTGCACTTCCTGGTCTGGGCGGGGCTTATCTCTACCAATGGAATGACGACAGCTGCAACATGAAACACAACTTCATCTGCAAATATGAACCAGGTACCATCAGCCAATCAGCTTCACTCACTGCCAAACAAACGAGGTACCATCAGCCAATCAGCTTCACTCACTGCCAAACAAACGAGGTACCATCAGCCAATCAGCTTCACTCACTGCCAAACAAACGAGGTACCATCAGCCAATCAGCTTCACTCACTGCCAAACAAACGAGGTACCATCAGCCAATCAGCTTCACTCACTGCTAAATTAAGGTCTGCTGATTTTTTCTTTCTTTCTTTCAGAGAGCAAATCAGTGACAGAAGAGGGCAATACACCAGGTGAGCAGGAACATCCTTGTAAGGTCATAACTTCCACACAATCCAAATTGATCCCACGATGCTCATAGAGTATATTATGAATATACCGTGTGTATATATATATATACATACACATAAATAATACACTGCTCAAAAAAATTAAGCGAACACTTAAATCACAGATCAGATTTTGATGAACGAATTATTCAAGTTGAAAATCTTTACTGATGTACATTGTTTAATTTGGTGAAATCACAGCTGATCCAACTTGTGTGAACTTTATCACGGCAGCTCATAATGTGAGTCAGTAGTGTGTTTGGCCCCCGTGTGCCTGTATGCACTCCTGATAACGTCTGGGCATGCTCCTGATGAGTCGGCGGATGGTGTCATGGGGGATCTCTTCCCAGACCTGGATCAGGGCATCAGTGAGCTCCTGGACGGTCTGCGGCGGTACTTGGCGGCATCGGATGCGCCGATACATAACGTCCCATAGGTGTTCAGTTAGATTTAGGTCAGGGTAATGAGAGGGCCAGTCAATGGCATCGATGCCTTCATCATCCAGGAACTGCCTACACACTCATTATCCTGCACCAGGAGGAACCAGGGCCCACTCCACCAGCATAAGGTCTGACAGTTGCTCTGAGGGTTTCATCCCGGTACCTAACGGCAGTCAGGGTACCGATGGCTATGACATGGAGGTCTGTCCTCCCCAGAACATCACTGACCCACCACCAAACTGGTCATGCTGGATGATGTTACAGGCAGCATAACGTTCACCACGGCGTCTCCAGACTCTTTCACGCCTGTCACGTGCTCAGTGCGAACCTGCTCTCATCTGTGGAGAGAACGGGGCGCCAGTGGTGGACCTGCCAATCCGGGTGAATGCCATCAAGCTGCACAGTGCTGGGCTGTGAGCACAGGTCCCACTAGAGGACATCGGGCCCTCATGGAGTCTGTTTCTGACAGTTTGGTCAGAAACATGCACACCAGTAGCCTGCTGGAGGTCGTTCTGTAGGACTCTAGCAGTGCTCCTCCTGTTCCTCCTCACACAAAGGAGCAGATACCAGTCCTGCTGCTGGCTTGATGTCTACGGGTCTGTCCAGCTCTCCCCGTGTAGCAGCTGGTCTCCTGGTATCTCCTCCGTGCTCTTGAGACTGTGCTGAGAGACACAGCAAACCTTCTTGTGACCGCACGTATGGATGTGACATCCTGGAGGAGCTGGACTACCTGTGCAACCTGACTGGGCTGCAGGTACCATCTGATGCTACCAGTAGTGACAAAGACACTATCAGAACACAAAACTAGAGAAGAATCAGTCAGGAAGGATCAGGAGAGAGCACCACATGCAGATCCATTCCCTTTTTGGGGGTTGTCTTGCTTTTGCCTCTCCATTGCATCTGCTGTCACTTTCATTTGCACTAAAGCAGGTGAAACTGATTCACAATCACTTGTGCTTCCTAAATAGACTGATTGATAGTTTAACTGACTCGGTGTTAAACTGTGATAATTAAGTGTTCCCTTAATTGTTTTGAGCAGTGTATAATGAATCATAATGAATCATAACGAATAGTTATTCCCTCAAAGAAATATATTTTCTCTCTTTCAGACAGATTGATGTTTACAGCGTCCAGGTGTAAACGAGTAACGTTTAAAATAAACAAGAACAAAATTAAAAATGAACAAATCGTCAGTTTAACATTTTGAGATCACTTTTACTTCCGATACTTTGCTGATAACACTTATATTTCTGATATTTCTTCAAGAGTTTGCTGATGAACCTTCAAGAGAATTTTTTAAATTTACAATTTTCAACAATGTTTTTTCACTGTTATAAATGATCTGCAGGACTTCACGTGTTTCACTGATACAAGGCTCAGACTGAAATATCTCAACAACCAGTGGAGCTATTGATGGATTTAAGATGAAACTTTGTAGGAACATTGATGTTCCAGGGAGGATGAATCCTCTGCAGAGACAGACTGTGAGGATGAGGAGGTGAAGATATATAACGGGAAGGTAGTTGTTGTAGTTTGGCTGCAGCTTCGACAAACAGCTCATGGAGGTCAGTTATAAGGTGCTTTAAAACCCGTAGTGTCTTAATTTTTGTCCTTCTTGGTCAAATCTGAACATACAGACATGAAACATATTTTTATTTTCAGCTCCAGTGTGACTTTAACGTCCCGAGGATCATTTATCTCCAATAAACCTATGACAGTGATCAGTGATCGTCGTCTGCACATCATGTGACAGACAGGAGCTGCTGAGTCACATGACTTTAATGGAGACTATTTGACTAAAATGTAAAGTTCAGGTTCAAATATTCTTTATTGTCATTCAAGACTATAAAAGAGTACAAAGCAGAACAAAACAAAGCCTTTCTCACAGCTCAGACTGCAACAGAGAAAATAAATAAATAGATCAATAAATAAAGTATAAGCAGCGATAAATAAACACGACATAAAGTGCAGAAATAATAGCAGCCGCATCAAAGATTTAATTACTGCAGCCAACAGAAGCCTGTGTGTTTGTATGCGAGTCACTGATCATGTAGCAGATAAACAAATTAAAGATAAAAACAGGGCTCAAATTGCAGCCTGACTACAGAGCTGGGGGGCTGTGTGTGTGTGTGTGTGTGTGTGTGTGTGTGTGTGTGTCAGCACTTTAACGTCATGCTGTGTAGCGCCAGCATGACGTTAAAGTGTGTTTGTTGTGTGTTTGTTGTGTGTTGTGCAGAGGCCACAGCAGGCGGCGGAGTCAAACAGTCTGCAGGCAGTGAGGAGGTTCCTCCTCAGGTCACCATGGCTGGAGCTTCAGGTACAGAAACACATCCCGTGACCTCTGACCTCGGTCTCAACCCGCAGCCGGCGTCCTGTTTGTCAGCGTCAGTGTCTGTCTGTCTCTCTGCAGGCATGCTGCTGGTGTACGTGATCATTCCCACAATCCCCCTGCTGCTGCTCATCCTGGTGGCTTCTGGGACGTGTTGTTTTCAGATGTTCAGTAGAAGGTGAGACTGAAGGATCCCAGCAGCCTCGTTTCCTGCCGCCGCGGTTATTACTGCTGATGATGCAGGGTTTTATTGTGTGTGTGTGTGTGTGTGTGTGTGTGTGTGTGTGTGTGCTTACTCAGTGATTATGACGGGTCAAACACTCACATGTCTTGTTAACAAGAGCTGATTTACAGCAGCTCCTGGCTCACTGCCTCAGAGTGTGTCTATGTGTGTGTGAGTGTGTCTATGTGTGTGTGTCTGTGCGTGTGTCAGTGCGTGTGTGTGTGTCTATGTGTGTGTGTGAGTGTGTGTATGTGAGTGTGTGTCTATGTGTGAGTGTGTCTGTGCGTGTGTGTTTGTGTCTGTGAGTGTATGTGTCTATGTGAGTGAGTGTGTGTCTGTGCGTGTCTCTGTGTGTGTGTCTATGTGAGTGTGTGTGTGTGTATGTGAGTGTGTGTGAGTCTATGTGTGTGTGTCTATGTGAGTGTGTGTGTGAGTATGTGAGTGTGTGTCTATGTGAGTGTGTGTGTGTTTGTGTGTGTGTCTATGTGTGTGTGTCTATGTGAGTGTGTGTGTGTGTGAGTGTGAGTGTGTGTCTATGTGTGTGTCTATGTGAGTGTGTGTGTGTGTGAGTGTGTGTGTGTGTGTGAGTGTGTGTGTCTATGTGTGTGTGAGTGTGTGTGTGTGAGTGTGTGTGTATGTGTCTATGTGTGTGTGAGTGTGTGAGTGTGTGTGTGTGTGTGTGAGTGTGTGTCTATGTGTGTGTGTCTATGTGTGTGTGTGTGTGTCTGTGTGTGTGAGTGAGTGTGTGTGTGTGCGTGTGTGTGTGAGTGTGTGTCTATGTGTGTGTGTCTATGTGTGTGTGTCTGAGTGTGTGTGTGTGTGTGTGAGTGTGTGTCTATGTGTGTGTGTGTGTGTCTGTGTGTGTGTATGTGTGTGTGTGTATGTGTGTATGTGAGTGTGAGTGTGTGTGTATGTGTGTGTCAGTGCGTGTGTGTCTATGTGTGAGTGTGTGAGTGTGTGTGTGAGTGAGTGTGTGTCTATGTGTGTGTGTGTATGTGTGTATGTGAGTGTGAGTGTGTGTGTGTGTGTGTGTGTGAGTCGATACCTGGCATCAGTTCAGGTGTTTCTACCAGCAGATAATCTGCTGATTCTGGTGTTTTTACTGAACCAGCTGACTGTTTATATTCAGCTGCAGTGTGATGAAGATGATGATGATGATGATGATCAGTGTTGGAACGATCTTTTACAGAAAACATCATTTATGGATTAAAACGTTGTGCTATTAGAAAACTCTGTTGGCTCCTGAAGAAATAAAAAAAAAACCCAGAAAGCAATGCAGTAAATGTCAGACGGAGGCGTTCGGAGGAGGAGTAAACGACTCGTTTCACACTCTGAAAGTCTCGAAGAGACGCGAGACTGAATCGTTTTATCACCGTTCGAGTTAGCCGGAGAGCTAAGCTGGAAGTCTCTACTGAGCATGCTCAGCATATTCTCAGCTGTATCAGCTTCTCTTTATACATCCACAGTGATGCTACAATCACTTCCTGTTTACATAGCTGGTTCCTTCTTATTGGACGGCACTACAGGTGTTTCCTAGCAACCAATTGACACATTAGTAAAGTGTTTACAGGGTAACATCTCTGCTGCATCCTGATGTCGTGTGAGACTCTCAGCTGTGTGTCAACGTCACGGTGACGAGTGTTTCTTAGTGTTACTGGGAAACAAATGAGTCTTGTATGGGTGTAATTTCTAGACGACAGGGATGTACCGCCCACCACTGATGATGTCATCACCTCCCGCAGTGACCCCCGCAGCAAGACCGCCGCCGGCCAATCAAACCTGTGGATCTCCAGGGCGCCCAAAGCCGACAGCATGGAGGTCTGAATGCTTCCCGTGACGTCACAGTGACATCACAGCAGCGCCAGCATGTTGCCAGCGGAAGGATGACATCACCTCACCGCTCAGCCAATCATCATCGTTCAGGAGCGGTGCAGAACAACGAGTTTTGTTTATTAATGAGCCTGTTTACACTCGCTGCTCATTTACTGCACATTCATTACTGATTACTGTGTATTTATACTCACATACTACATACTGTAGTACATGTACCGTACAGGTAGTACATACTGTAGTACATGTACCGTACATGTAGTACATACTGTAGTACATGTACCGTACAGGTAGTACATACTGTAGTACATGTACCGTACATGTAGTACATACTGTAGTACATGTACCGTACAGGTAGTACATACTGTAGTACATGTTCTTTCCTTTGTCCGTCTCTACTTTCTTCAGGGGATCAAACATGTGAGCCCCCCCCTCCCCCCTCCCTCCCTCCCTCCCTCCTCCCCCGATGTTTAATTGGACTGAGCGTCTGGAGTTAATGAAGCTGCAGTGATTAGCGGGGGGGAGGTGGGGGGGGGGTCCACAGGGGTGCGTTTGGGGATTTAATAGATTTGTTCGTTTAGAAGGAAAGACGACGTCTCAGAAAAACTAATTTGACTTCAAAGGAGTAAAAACCTCGAGAGCTTCGACTCGGATTTGTTTTGAACGTTATTCGATTGATTTTAATGGATTTTTCTTCCTCTAATCAATCAATCAATCAATCAACTGCTCCCTTAAACACCAATTAATTAACCGTTATTAATGAGAAAGAAGTTTCCTCTTCCTGTCAGCAGCGCTCAGTTTATGATGGTGAATACTGCAGTTATTGATCAGCTCTGTGATCAATATGATTGATCAGTGGCACCGCCTGTGTTGAAGTGTGTGTGTATACGTGTGTGTGTGTTTTGTATGTTGTGATTCTTCAGCATGTTTCTATTAATCATCAATAAAACTGATTCAACCAATCAGCTGCCTCGATTTCTGTCTGAACCGAAAAAA
>NC_058126.1:575000-591406 GCF_914725855.1 Thunnus albacares | reverse complement strand
GGAGTAGAGGAGGAGGAGTAGAGGAGGTGAGGAGGAGTAGAGGAGGTGAGGAGGAGTAGAGGAGGAGTCAG
This sequence comes from Thunnus albacares, assembly GCF_914725855.1. Classification (NCBI taxonomy): domain Eukaryota; kingdom Metazoa; phylum Chordata; class Actinopteri; order Scombriformes; family Scombridae; genus Thunnus; species Thunnus albacares. Next base: position 591,335 of record NC_058126.1, on the reverse strand, counting down.
TCTGCATCTTTAAACTGTTTTATTTTCTGATCTTATTTCACATTTTATTAAAATAATGTTTTCTTGAGTCTCAGTGACGTCACATGAAGGTCACATGACTGGATCGAATCTGTCCAATCACTGGGGAGAACCACAGCTCCCATAATGCTTTGGGGGATAAAGGCAGGAAGTCATGTTGCCATGGAGTCAGAGCTGCACCTGAGCAGAGAGGATTGATGGTTTATTGATCGGGACATGAAGCGTCACGTGTAAATAATCAGCAGATCAATCAACAATGAAAACATTCGAGGAGTTGATGATGACATCATCAATCGACAGCAGGGCGTTGTCAGCTGACCCGTGATGTCACACTGATGTGGTTCAGAGGAGCGTCCACGCCGTGAACGCGCTCAGTTCAGTCAAGTAGCGTCCGTTTCGTCGCTCGCCATGACCTCGACTCCTTCGGCTGCAACGTCCACAGCTACGACCGTCTCTTCCTGTTTGTAGGTCAGAGCGGGCGCCATGTCCACATCATCATCAAACAGGATGGGCGGGGCTTCCTCTGCAGGCGGCGGGGCCACGCCGTGCATGCGCTTCCTGTGCTGCTGCAGGTTTCCGCTGCGGTTGAAGCGGGCGGGGCAGAGGTCGCAGGAGAACGGCCGCTCGCCTGTGTGGATGATGACGTGTCTGGCGAGCTGCGAGCGGCACTTCTTGTCTTTGCCGCAGATGTGGCACACGAAGCTCTGCGGCGGGCGTGCTCCGTTGGCGTGGACGACCTCGCGGTGTCTCTTCAGGTGGCTGAGGCGTCTGAAGCTGCGGCTGCAGAAGTCGCAGGCGTGCGGTCGCACCTCGCTGTGGATCATCGAGTGACTCGCCAGCAGAGACCTGAATTTGAAAGCTTTGCTGCAGACGGAGCACGGGAACACCTTCTCCGCCGCCGAGCTCGCCCGGCGTGCGGCGGCGTGCGGCCCCTCGTTCACTCTGACCTTCAGGTGGACGCGTACGTGATGCTGCTTCAGGCAGGCGGCGCGCTGGAAGCTGCGCAGACAGATGCCGCAGCGGTGAGGTTTGTCGCCCGTGTGGATGCGTGAGTGAGCGGCGAGCAGCGCCTCAGACTTCAGTCGCTTCCCGCAGACGCCGCAGGCGAACGGAGCGTCAGATGGCGCGTTCTCCTCGCCGTCGGCTCGGTTGACGTGCACCAGGATTTTGTGGCGTTTGAGCTGGTACTGCCGGCCGAACTTGCGTCCGCAGATGTCGCAGAGGTGCGGCCGCTCGCCGGTGTGCGTCTGGAAGTGGACGGCGAGCTGCGACCGGCATCTAAACTCTTTGCCACAGAGATCACACAGCAGCGAGCCGGAGCGCTGCAGCTCGCCGCCGCCGTCCACGTGGACGATCTTCTTGTGGTGCTCGAGGTCGTTGGTTCTCATGTAGGCTTTGGGGCAGAGGTCGCAGCGGTACGGTTTGACGCCGGAGTGGATGACCTCGTGCGTCTTCAGTCTGGACCTGCAGCTGAAGGTTTTACCGCAGACGGCGCAGAGCCACGCCTGCTCCTCGCGCTGCTTCTCCAGCTTCGCCACGCCGTTCGGGTGCAGCCGGTTCAGGTGGTGCTGCAGGTTGTCGCGGCGGTTGAAGCGCAGCTCGCACAGGTGGCAGGCGTACGGCTTCTTCCCCGTGTGGATGAAGGAGTGTCGCGCCAGACTCGACTTGTTCTTCATCACTTTACCGCAGACGTCGCACATGGTGCTGTCGGGCTCCAGCTTCACCACATGAAGAGATGCATTCTGGGACTCTGAGTCCAGCTCCACGTCCTCCAGAGCCGCAGGAGACGGGTGAGAAACATCTGGGGGGGACGAACGGATACGGATCAAAAACAAACACATGAAGCTGATTCTGTCGCCACGGCAACAACTAACAAGTAATATATTCATTTAAAAATTAATTAAAGAAATAAAAAACAACTTAAAAACTAGAAATATTGAATCTTGCTCACCTGCCTCAGGTGGAGTCCAAGTGGGATCACCTGTGTCCTCCTCCACCACCTGCTCCTCCTGCTGCTCCTCCTCCTCTCGCTCCTCCTCCTGCTGCTGCTCCTCCTGCTGCTGCTCCTCCTGGCGGTCAGTAGCAGGTGATGCCCTGCGTTGCCGGCGGTTACGGGGGGCGGGTCTGCTGGACGAAGAGCTCTGCTGGTTGTCTCTCCTGCTCAGAGGAGGACGTCCCCTCTGGATCCTGGACCTGGGCTGGGGGAGTTTTGGGGGGGTCTGGATCTGGTGTTTGACGGCGGGTTGGATGGTTCTGGTTCTGGTCCGGTTGGAGGTGCAGTGCTGCAGCAGAGCGCCTCCGTCTGGTCCGTCAGGTCTGACCGCAAAACACTGCAGCAGCATCGCAGACGAGCCTGCAGAGACGTTACAACATCATGAAAGCTGCTGTCATCGTTCCTCCTCTTCCTCCTCCTCTTCATCCTCCTCTTCATACAGACCATTAGACCTTCATACAGACCATTAGACCTTCATACAGACCATTAGACCTTCATACAGACCATTAGACCTTCATCTTGACCATTAGACCTTCATACAGACCATTAGACCTTCATCTTGACCATTAGACCTTCATACAGACCATTAGACCTTCATACTGACCATTAGACCTTCATACCGACCATTAGACCTTCATACAGACCATTAGACCTTCATACAGACCATTAGACCTTCATACAGACCATAAGACCTTCATACAGACCATTAGACCTTCATACAGACCATTAGACCTTCATCTTGACCATTAGACCTTCATACAGACCATTAGACCTTCATACTGACCATTAGACCTTCATACCGACCATTAGACCTTCATACAGACCATTAGACCTTCATCTTGACCATTAGACCTTCATACAGACCATTAGACCTTCATACTGACCATTAGACCTTCATACCGACCATTAGACCTTCATACTGACCATTAGACCTTCATACAGACCATTAGACCTTCATACAGACCATTAGACCTTCATACAGACCATTAGACCTTCATACAGACCATTAGACCTTCATACCGACCATTAGACCTTCATACAGACCATTAGACCTTCATACTGACCATTAGACCTTCATACAGACCATTAGACCTTCATACAGACCATTAGACCTTCATACAGACCATTAGACCTTCATACAGACCATTAGACCTTCATACCGACCATTAGACCTTCATACAGACCATTAGACCTTCATACAGACCATTAGACCTTCATACAGACCATTAGACCTTCATACCGACCATTAGACCTTCATACTGACCATTAGACCTTCATACTGACCATTAGACCTTCATACAGACCATTAGACCTTCATACAGACCATTAGACCTTCATACAGACCATTAGACCTTCATACCGACCATTAGACCTTCATACAGACCATTAGACCTTCATACAGACCATTAGACCTTCATACCGACCATTTGACCTTCATACAGACCATTAGACCTTCATACCGACCATTTGACCATCTTGCCAAAGCAGAACTTAAAACTTCTTCTCACCTTTATTTATTTATTTATTTATTTATTCAGAAACGACAGTAAACTGAAAACGTTGTTTTTGGTTTGATAGAGACGATGATTAATGGATCAATAATGAAAATAACTGATAGTTGTAGATTAATAAAGTAGTTTATATGAGTTCAGACATGTTACTAAATTCATCTTCAATCAGAAGCAGCAACCAAACATCTGGATTCAATCTGGATTATTGATTATATTCATAAATTAAGATGTTTTAATATCACACAGAACCAATTTAATAAGTCAAAACATCAGTGATGATCAGAACTAGAATTATTTACCAAGATGAAATAAATTGATCCATTTATCTGAATGAACTTAATGTTTGACAATCGTTCCCAATAATAAACCAATAACTCATTGATCAGCAGCTGGAATATATAATATAGATCAATAACTATCATTAGTGTCTCAGCAGGACAGAAAACAGATTTCAGACCTTCATCAATGAAATTTAAGACTTTTAAACACTTTCTGAGGAAACTTTAAGACTTTTCTGGGTTTAACTTCTTAAAAACAAACAAATGTTCAGTTTTCTGTCATAAACGACAAAAAAGCTTCAGATCCAAGAATCCATTTCCTGTCCATCGACTCGTCGTTGCAGCTCTAACGTGTTGCAAATTGATTATGAAGAAGTGATTATTTATTGGTTAGTTCAGGTGCAAACGATGTGTTGAGGACTGAACTGTTTTCATTTTTCTTTTCTTTTGATCTGTTTGTTTTTATCTTTGTTATAACTTATGAGGCGTTCAGGTTCCGGTGACTGGTTGGATTTCTGAGCTGTTTTGGTGGGTTGACATGTGCAGACCTGAAGTGATCTGCTGCCACCTGCTGTCAGAAACATGTGACTGCACCTCCTCTACATGCTGGCTGCACCTCCTCTACACGTTGCACTGCACCTCCTCTACACGTTGCACTGCACCTCCTCTACATGCTGGCTGCGCCTCCTCGACACGTTGCACTGCACCTCCTCTACATGCTGGCTGTGCCTCCTCTACATGTTGCACTGCGCCTCCTCTACATGCTGACTGCGCCTCCTCTACATGGCACCTCCTCTACATGCTGGCTGCGCCTCCTCTACATGCTGACTGCGCCTCCTCTACATGGCACCTCCTCTACATGCTGGCTGCGCCTCCTCTACATGCTGGCTGCGCCTCCTCTACATGCTGGCTGCGCCTCCTCTACATGCTGACTGCGCCTCCTCTACATGTGGCACTGCTGAGACTCACCTGTGTGTCTCCAGCTGAGCTGCTGAGTCAGCAGGTCCACCTGGACGGCAGCGTCTCTCCTCTCTGCTGAGTCGCTCTGACAGCCCACCTCCCTCCTCTCCTCCTCAGGACTCTCCCACTGACAGCCCACCTCCCTCCTCCTCACCTCCTCCTCCTCCCCTTCATCTCTCAGCAGGAACACACAGAGCTGTTCTCCTGCAGGAGGCTCCAGGAGTCCCGACGACATCCTGCAGAGGGAAGCAGGACAGTTTAATTACATCAACATGTTTCATCTGTTAACAGTTCAACAGACCATAATAACACATCTACAGGCTCCGCCCACTTCATGTTGTGGTTACGCTGGGCGTGTCCACGTGTTTCCATGGTAACCATGAGGTACACACTCAGTGACTTTATACACATTTTTTACACACACTATATACACTACTGCAGATACCCGTGTACTTCTACTGCAATACTATACACTACTGCAGATACTTGTGTACTTCTACTGCAATACTATACACTACTGCAGATACCCGTGTACTTCTACTGCAATACTATACACTACTGCAGATACTTGTGTACTTCTACTGCAATACTATACACTACTGCAGATACCCGTGTACTTCTACTGCAATACTATACACTACTGCAGATACTCGTGTACTTCTACTGCAATACTGTAACTACACTACTGCTGATACCCGTGTACTTCTACTGCAATACTGTAACTACACTACTGCTGATACCCGTATACTTCTACTGCAATACTGTACACTACACTACTGCTGATACCCGTATACTTCTATTGCAATACTGTAACTACACTACTGCAGATACATGTGTACTTCTACTGCGATACTGTAACTACACTACTGCAGATACATGTGTACTTCTACTGCGATACTGTAACTACACTACTGCAGATACATGTGTACTTCTACTGCGATACTGTAACTACACTACTGCAGATACCCGTATACTTCTACTGCAATACTGTAACTACACTACTGCAGATACATGTGTACTTCTACTGCGATACTGTAACTACACTACTGCTGATACCCGTGTACTTCTACTGCGATACTGTAACGTTACATTAAGCTACTTGTGTACTTTTACTGTGGTAGGATTTTACATGCAGGACTTTTACTTGTAATGGAGTATTTTTACATTGCAGTATTGGTACTTTTGCTGCAGTAAAGGATCCGAGTACTTCTTCCAGTACTGCTGTCAGTGTAACATGAGTACCATACTGTGTATAAATACTATAAAAACAACAGTGCAGTCTTTAGTCTGCGCTCACATGCTAACATTAGCTCCGTGCTAACAGCAGCTAACGTTCCCTCCCAAACAAGCCGACAGAGGTGAAAGGTTTCCGGTTACCTGCGAGCTGCGGGTCACACGGTGTCTGTCTGAGAGAGCAGGATTCAATGTTTAATGTTCAGCAAAGATTTAACAGAAACTGTTTTAACTTTCCGCAGAAACGCCACCAAAACTAAAGGCCGCACCGGAAACACTTCTTCTTCTGCTGCTGCTGCTATTGTACAGTTTCCGGCGGGCTGTGTGCTGAGGCGGGTTCGTGCTGCCCCCCACAGGCCACAACAAGTACTGCAGCTTCTGTAAACAGGTGGAAGAAGTACTCAGAAGTACTCTGTACTTACACACAGTTAGCTAGTTTAGATCTGAGGGGTGGTGAGATGATTAATGGGAGAGGAAAGAAGAAAAAACAAAGTTCTGATACACAAATCTGTTTTCAGTTTTTGGACTTTTTCTCTAATCTTTGATTTTTGCTGAAATATTGGATCATTTGAACATTTATTGAAATGAAAGCATGTGAGAAGTTTAGAGGGAAAAATCACTATTTGGTGGAGCTGTTAACAACTCATAGACATGTGAAATGTGACCCCGACTACACACTGCTTTTTGTAAGACGTCAAAAGACAAAAAGGTTGGAAACCACTGGTTTCATCTTTAACAATGTGTTGTATTTTAAAAGCTTGTTATATTATCCATTGTGTCAAATCTTCATCTGAAAAGTAACTAAAGCTGTCAAATAAATGTAGTGGAGTAGAAAGTACAATATTTCCCTCTGACATGTAGAAAGTAGCATCACATGGAAATACTCAAGTAAAGTACAAATATCTCAAACCTGTACTACAGTAAAGCATTTGAGTAAATGTACTTAGTTACTTTCCACCACTGCAACTTTGTAGTTTTATTTATTTATTTATTTTTATCAACTAATACAAACTAACACAGAAAAAGAAAGGGAACAATTAAATTTTCATTTTAAATCAGGCACAACATATGAACACAATACTGACATCCTGAGCTCTGTTAGGGACCACAAGAAAATGATTGGTGAGGGGAGGAGGGCTGAACGTCATGTTTGACTTTTAAAAAAAACAGGAGCCTCCCTTTCACTTAGAGAGCTGTAATTGTTTAAAACAGTAAACTGATGTGGATCAGGGTGGTGGATCAGGGTGGTGGATCAGAGTGATGGATCAGGGTGATGGATCAGGGTGGTGGATCAGGGTGGTGGATCAGGGTGAAGGACAGGGTGGTGGATCAGGGTGGTGGATCAGAGTGATGGATCAGGGTGGTGGATCAGGGTGGTGGATCAGGGTGAAGGACAGGGTGGTGGATCAGGGTGGTGGATCAGAGTGATGGATCAGGGTGGTGGATCAGGGTGATGGATCAGGGTGGTGGATCAGGGTGAAGGACAGGGTGGTGGATCAGGGTGATGATCAGAGTGATGGATCAGAGTGATGGATCAGGGTGGTGGGTCAGGGTGAAGGACAGGGTGGTGGATCAGGGTGGTGGATCAGAGTGATGGATCAGGGTGGTGGATCAGGGTGATGGATCAGGGTGGTGGATCAGGGTGGTGGATCAGGGTGATGGATCAGGGTGATGGATCAGGGTGGTGGATCAGGGTGAAGGACAGGGTGGTGGATCAGGGTGATGGATCAGGGTGGTGGATCAGGGTGATGGATCAGGATGGTGGATCAGGGTGATGGATCAGGGTGGTGGATCAGGGTGATGGGTCAGGGTGAAGGACAGGGTGGTGGATCAGGGTGGTGGATCAGAATGATGGATCAGGGTGGTGGATCAGGGTGATGGATCAGGGTGGTGGATCAGGGTGGTGGATCAGGGTGGTGGATTAGGGTGAAGGACAGGGTGATGGATCAGGGTGATGGATCAGGGTGGTGGATCAGGGTGATGGATCAGGATGGTGGATCAGGGTAGTGGATCAGGGTAGTGGATCAGGGTGGTGGATCAGGGTGATGGATCAGGGTGGTGGATCAGGGTGATGGATCAGGGTGGTGGATCAGGGTGATGGATCAGGGTAGTGGATCAGGGTGATGGATCAGGGTGATGGATCAGGGTGGTGGATCAGGGTGGTGGATCAGGGTGATGGATCAGGGTGGTGGATCAGTGTGATGGATCAGGGTGATGGATCAGGGTGGTGGATCAGGGTGATGGATCAGGGTGAAGGACAGGGTGGTGGATCAGGGTGGTGGATCAGTGTGATGGATCAGGGTGATGGATCAGGGTGGTGGATCAGGGTGATGGATCAGGGTGATGGATCAGGGTGGTGGATCAGGGTGATGGATCAGGGTGATGGATCAGGGTGGTGGATCAGGGTGATGGATCAGGGTGGTGGATCAGGGTGATGGATCAGGGTGATGGATCAGGGTGGTGGATCAGGGTGATGGATCAGGGTGAAGGACAGGGTGGTGGATCAGGGTGGTGGATCAGTGTGATGGATCAGGGTGATGGATCAGGGTGGTGGATCAGGGTGATGGATCAGGGTGGTGGATCAGGGTGGTGGATCAGTGTGATGGATCAGGGTGGTGGATCAGGGTGGTGGATCAGGGTGGTGGATCAGGGTGATGGATCAGGGTGAAGGACAGGGTGATGGATCAGGGTGATGGATCAGGGTGATGGATCAGGGTGGTGGATCAGGGTGGTGGATCAGAGTGATGGATCAGAGTGATGGATCAGGGTGGTGGATCAGGGTGGTGGATCAGGGTGAAGGACAGGGTGGTGGATCAGGGTGATGGATCAGGGTGGTGGATCAGAGTGATGGATCAGGGTGGTGGATCAGGGTGATGGATCAGGGTGATGGATCAGGGTGATGGATCAGGGTGATGGATCAGGGTGGTGGATCAGGGTGATGGATCAGGGTGATGGATCAGGGTGGTGGATCAGGGTGGTGGTGGAGCCTCCTGTGCTGTAAAATCACTGAGTTCTATCTCTTCGCTCTTTTTAAGTGATTTGACATGTTGGCGGCTGCAGAGCGAGCGGTGTTGAATCGGTATTCGTTGCTACGTCACACCAGAAAGTCAAATCAGATCCGCAGGAAGCTTCATCGTGAGCCCGCTGCCGCCCAGCGCTACGCTTCTGTTGTCACAGTTTGCATCACAGCCAGATGACAAGCAAAGGTTCAGCAGGTTCTTCCTTCAAACCTCCAGATATCTGAAGCTAATATATCAGGACTGTATTGGTACAACTTGCGACTAAATTTAGACTACTGTCCTTTTAGCAGAAAGAGAAAATACACACATTCATGTGTAATTTAATGTGGAGCTGTATCTATTTGTCTGTGCTTTATGGTTCTTGTTGCCAGGCCTCTCATGGAAAATAAATCCTGATCTCAATGACACAACCTGCTAAAATAAAGGATTAATAAAGATTTTACTCAAGACACGATTCAAACTAAATACATATCAACACATAAACATAAAGCTCCTCTTCCGTACATATTTAAGACTCTGAAAGAAATTATTCTTTATTAGTCTTGTCTCGTCATCTTTTGACATCAAATTAATATGATCACTTCTTAAATTGACCATGTTGGGCTGTGTAGATAAATAAGTTGGTATTTATTCTCAAAAGAAAACAAAAACAGGAATGCAACACACACACACACACACACACACACACACACACACACACACACACACACAGTCATCAGTAAGGCGACAGACTACAGCTGAAGTGTGTATATAGATTTTTATTTGTAGTATTTTGGAATCATACAACATAAATAAAAGCTTTCAATACAATTAAGTTCTCATCAGCACCAGAGCCATATGTCACCAGGGTTCAATCAAAACCAGAGCCGTACATCAGCAGGGTTACGTCATTATCTGCTGTAACCGTGGTTCCAATGGTGGAAAATTGAATTCTCCAACATGATTGTCTCTCTCTGTGTGCTTCACAAGAACAACAATGACAACATCAACACTGAGAACAACTGAAGGAATAAATATTCTTCTTCCTGCTTCCTCCTGCTCTATGTACATTATTAACATCTCGCCTCGTAACAAAACCAACCAACCAGCATCCAGAAACAGACCGACAGAGACAAAGGAACCACAACCTGAAGGGGCAGTGGCTTCAAACTGAAGACGATGTTTTCGGACGTTTCCATTCCAGTTAGTTTTTTTTTTAATCTGCAGCAGTAAAGATCAAACACCACAGAAAAAAACGGACAGATAGACGGACATAACATAAACATCTTTATGTCTTTACATATCTCTGTTTCTCTGTGAAAAGACAAAAAAACAAAACAAAAACCTTTTTTTTTTTAGAGCATTTGACCACATCACAGTCTTCATCAGCAGATCGTGTTTACACAGTTGCCATGGCGATGTAGGTGTTCAAACTTTCCATGAGTCCGTGCCGCTCTTAGACTTCTTATCAAACTGGCAACTGAGCAAACAATCAATCTGTGACACAGCTGAAAGCTCTGGAACGAACACAGGTAAGTGGACCTTAAGTTGAGATCAACAAAGCTGTTTATTCTTCAGGATTTAAATGACAGGTAATGACTGTTCTGATTATAAATCAGTTTTTTAAATATTTGAATGACTGTATGGTTTGGATGCTCTGACTTCTCTAATGTGAAGATATTATGTATATATTAATGATATACACTCAATGGCCACTTTATTAGGAACACCTGTACAATCCAGTGCAACCCAATACAACAGTTCTGCCATTAACCTTTTTATTAAGCTTATTTTATTAAGCTTATAAATGAAAGGTAATAATTCTACTGACGTACAGTACTGTGCAACAGTTTTAGGGAGTTAAAGTAAAGTGAGGATGCTTTGAATAGTTTTTATTGATCAGTTAACTTGGTCCAAAGTTGAGTAAACAGCAGAAAGCTAAAGTAAATCAATATTTGCTGTGAGCAGCTTTGCCTTTAAAACAGCAGCAGTTCTCCTCGGTTCACCTGCACACAGTGTTTAAGGTACTCGGCAGGTCGGTTGTTCCTGCATCTTGGAGAAGTTGCCACAGGCCTTCTGTGGATTTCGGTGTCTCAGCTGCTTCTGTCTCTCCATGTTAATCCCAGACTGACTCCATGATGTTGAGATCAGAGACCATCTATTGCAGGACTCCTTCTTCTTCTTGTTGTTGAAGATAGTTCTTTATGACTCTGAATACATCTGGGATGATCGGATGCCTCCCTGATGGTGTTGCATTATGGAGAAGAATGTAAACATCTAAAGTGACTAGAGCGCCTGCACAGTACTGTACATGAGGAAACACATTTCAACACAATACTGTCCAGGTGTCTGTTTCACCAAATTCACAACATGCAGGATCACTTCTTCTCACGTTCTTTTTGACACATTTAACAAGATGGATCCACTCATGTTCACAACATTAAAATATTAAAAACACAAGACTTAAGAATATCTTTTGGTGCTTTGGGAGCTGGGAGCTTCGTACATTTCTGAAAGAGTCAACAAAAACTTAAGTTGTAAACTTGGTAAAAGTGGAATTCATGTTGTAGATTGTACAGGTGTAATAAAGTAGCCTGATATATGTATGTATATATATCTCATCATCAGACCCTTTAATAGATCAACTCTTGGTCCACTCCTGTTCTCTGTTTGGCATTATAATTCATCTCTGTGATCACTGTATGCTGATGACACTCTGCTGTCTCTCTGTGAAGCTCCAAAACCAAAAACATCTCAGTGCAATTAAAGAATAAAAGAAAAGATCTTTTTAAAAGATTCTATAACGTAACTGTGACAAAACAGAAACTATTTTATTGGCCCTGATACTGTTCTGCACAGTTACTCTAATTGTCAAACTTGTCCAAAATGTAAAAAATACGATATCTGAACCCAAATTATGAGTTGCAGTTGATATGAGAGCCTTCCTGCAGCCTTAAGATACTATATGTATGTATATATATATATATATATATATATATATATATATACATATAGTATACAGACGGGTGACAAATTAGAGGGAAAACCAATGCATGTCTGGATGCTGGACCCCTACAGTGAGGGGGTCTGGGGGCTCTGTTATGCTGTGGGGGGCATTTTGCTGGCATGGTTTGGGTCCACTTGTCCCCTTAGAGGGAAGAGTCACTGCTAATCAATACAAAGTTGTTCTGGGAATATCTGAAGAACGGTGAATCAATGCCAAGACTGAGGAACATCATTCCACCACTCCCATCAGGATAGACATGTTTCATCACAGGATAAAGCTGATCACTCACAACTACTTTGTATTGATTAGCAGTGACTCTTCCCTCTAAGGGGACAAGTGGACCCAAACCATGCCAGCATAACAGAGCCCCCAGACCCCCTCACTGTAGGGGTCCAGCATCCAGACATGCATTGGTTTTTCCTCTAATTTGTCACCCATATACATAGATACATACATACATATACATATATATATATATGTATATAATTTGAGAAGCTGGAAACAGAAAAGTTTTGGCATTTGTTTTTACTTCATACTGTAAATGAAGTATTATTGGTGATTAAGTTTCCTGTTGAGAAACAAATTGAAATTAAACCTGACGATAATTTTGAGCTCTGACATCATGTTGCTCACAAACCAATCAGACGTGACGTCGTCACTTTAAATCTGACATCACCCTGACAACAGGAAACACATTGATTCCATATCGATTGTATAACTGATCACCGACACTTTGTGAGGGTCTTAAACTGAAGTTGTTATAATAATCATAATAATAATCATCATCCTGCTGTGGACGGATTTTATCTCCCATCATGCTCTTTGAGAGGATTTGTGTCTTTACTGACATGAAGAGAAAGTCTCTACAGGAAGTGACTGAAGTTCATGTGCATCAGGATCTTTTTGGATTTATCTTATGGACACAGATCAGTTCAGGTAGATCCTGTGAGTCTGTCAGCTGATCAAGATGCTCCACTCTGACGTGAAAAACAAAAACCAAACGTGCTGAAGTTTCTCTCTTCATGTCGTTTTGGTTCTGTTAGTTTCAGCTCGTCAACGCGACAGAACAATAAAAGCACAGATTCAACACAACAAAGTGACACATGGTGACTTCACACACTGGCCAGCAGGGGGAGTGTGTGAGTGTGAGTGTGTGTGTGTGTGTGTGTGTGAGTGTGAGTGTGTGTGTGTGTGTGTGTTCACACACTAGCTTGCAGGGGGAGTGTGTGAGTGTGTGTTATCATGCTTGCAGTTAGTCAGTTCAGTCAAACAAGGCAGTGCAAAAACATCCTCCTCCTCCTCATCTTCATCTTCAGTCAGTAGTCGTCCTCTTCTTCTTCTTCTCCTCCTGTCAGACTGTGTGCAGCATCATCATCACTGGGAGGAGGAGGAGGAGGAGGAGGAGGAGGATGAAGGAGGCTAAGCAGAGTTGAGATACTCCAGAGCGACTTCATAACAGAACTTATACTGATCCTGTGGAGAGACGAAGTCAGCGTCAACACTCAGACTACAAATAACAATAATAACATTAACAATAATAACAATAACAATAACACTAACTGTAGATAGTGAAAACATCAATTTCATAAAAATGACAAAGTTTATAATAAAAATAATAATACAGGTATATGAATGATAATACATATTCTAATTTAAAATCATATTTACAGTATATAGATAATATTATAATAAATTAATATTAAAATGATAATAACATTCCATATGAAATGAATATTACATACATACATATCATTTTATGTTTATTTTTTCTGATTTTAAATATTCATGAAAATGATTAATAAATAAGTGAATGAGTACACTGACCACTACTTCTACTGTGATACTGTACTACATGAAGCTGATAATACTTGTGTACTTAAAGTATGATTTCAAACGCAGGAGTTTTTCTTGTAAAGGAGTATTTCTATGCTGTGTTTGTGGTACTTTTACTTCAGTGTGTGTATCAGTTACCAGCAGGTCCACCATGTTTGGTTTGTTGTTCCTCAGCGTTTTGACAGCGTGGAAAACATCGACGCAGCGCTGCTGTCGCAGCATCTCACACACGATACTGATACTGCAGAACACGCCGCTGCGACCGCCTCCGTTCCTGAGCAGAGACAGGAGGAGTTAGAAACATTAAAACCAGGGTTGTTGCAGTTTTTCACCACTAGATGGAGACAAAGCATCACTCCTGAACACAGAGGAACTCTATCAGCTCAGTCTTAGTACTTTAGTAGTATGAGTGGCAATATATTGCAGTATCTGCAGTAGTATCAGTGGCTCCAGTATTATCTTCCTTGCTGTGTTTTTGTGTTTTCTTACAGGCAGTGCACCACCGTGCGCCCCTCCCCGCCGTCATACTCCTCCTGCCATTTGTCCACCTGGTGAACCAGTTTGAGGAAGGAGCGCTTGGAGACGGGCGTGTCCCGGTACATCGGCCAGCCCAGGAACTGGAACTGCTGCACCATGCGATACCCATCCTGTGGCTGGAGGACACAGGGAGGACAGGGGGGTCAAAACAAGCTCACCCTACCCTCAGGCCAGTCAGATAACAGCAGGAATGATGGTGGGATGAAAAGGCACCTAAACCTAAAATCATGGAGGGCGGAGCTGCAACTAACTATTAATAGTTGATAATGGATTAGCTGTTTGGTTCAGAAAATGGTGAAAAATGTGGATCAGTGTTTCCCAAAGACGACGTCATCAAACGTCTTGTTTTGTCCACAACTCAAAGATATCGAGTTTACTGTCATAGAGACTAAAGAAACCAGAAAATATTCACAGTTCAGAAGCTGAATCAGAGAATTCCTGGCATATTTGCTTAAAAAAATGACTCCTAATGATTAATCAATTATCAAAATAGCTGCCAATCCATTTAATAGTTGACAACTAATCAATTAATGGACTAATCGTTGCAGCTCTATTTAAAATCAAACACACCCTAACTTAACCTCTGGGGGAGGGTAGGAGAGATGGATGGAGATAAACAGATTCAAACATAAATGTGAGCAGACAGGGAGGAGAAAGGGTTTAAATCAAACGCACTGAAAGCTAAATCTGACCTGCCACAGGGAGGCGGGTGGGGAGGGGAGGTCTGGATCAAACACAGCCGAAATTTTGTGAGACACAGGGAGGAAATGAGGCTCAAATCAAACACAGCAAAACCTAAACTCAGCCCGATGGGGAGTTGAGGAGGTTTAAATCAAACACATTCTGGTCTAAATTTGGTGAAACAGGAACGAAAATTGAGGTTTGGATACAAAAACAAACAAGCTGATTGCCTGAGGGCGTAAACGGGGTCAAAATCAAACAAACCCAAACTGAAAGAGGAGGATTGTGTTATGCTAACACTGTCAGGTAACAGTTAGCATAATGATAATAACATTAGATGACAGCAGTCGCTTTCAGTATCGACTGCTGGTGCCAACTAACATCAGCTGTCACGGCTGGTAAATGAAACGCACCCTGGCTGTGTTGTAGATCCTGAAGATGCGGCTGATGACGTCCTCCTCCAGGTCTGCAGACACAAACTCCACCTGCAGGGAGCCCAGACGATGGAGGCCGTTCTCCGGCCAGTACTGAGGACACAGCTGAGACACAGGACAGCAGGAGCTTATTGATCATCTCTTTATATCAATAATCTACACATGTTCCTGAATCCCATTCCTACCAAAGGTCAAAGGTAAAGCAGCTGAGAGTGTTTTGCTGCTGTTGTCAGTTAACTGTGTAAAAGTCTAAAGAAAGACTGAAGAAAATTATTATAAGTGGATTTTACAGCAGGACTGCTCAGAGGGGGGGCGGCGGTAGACCTCTGAGGTCCAGATCCAGTACAGGAACCACCTGCCTCACCTTCACACAAAGACTCGAGGCTTTTAAAGACATGTGAACGTCTCTAACCTACATAGTACTTTGCTCACTTTATTATTATCGTTGCTATCAGCTGCTAACCTGCTGCTAACTTGTCCCGTGTCCTCTGCCTGTTGCCAGGCAACCAGCTTCACATGTCTTGTCTGAATATCTACTAGTAGTTTATTAACAATCTGCTACGTTCTTCTATAGTTGTGTTTGGTGTTTATTACTGTTTAACTGACCTGTAACTGTATCTTTTAGCGTTGTATAAAGATCAACATGATGATGATTGTATTCTCTTTGCATCACTGTTAATGGTTGTGGTCAGTATCACTGTTGCTTCATAGCTACAGTATATGTGCTGTATTATTGTACAGATGTTGTTTCCTGGTGCTCTGCTGGCTTCTGTCCTGTCTTGAGATTTCTTGTTTTGCTGCTGTCGCTCTTTACGGCGTCTTGTTGTCCTCATTCTGTAACTTGATATGTT
>NC_058126.1:537500-562500 GCF_914725855.1 Thunnus albacares | reverse complement strand
GTTAGCACAAACTCTCAGGTTTATTCAGGAGGATTTCTACCTGCAGAGCTGAGTGTGTCTTTGTGAGCACCAGTTTTGAGTTTCAGACCTTTGAAGTGACAACATTTTTGTAAAGTGAGAAAAATTTTGTAAAGTGGGAACATTTGTGTAAAGTGGGAACATTTTTGTAAAGTGACAACATGTTTTTAAAGTGGGAACATTTTTGTAAAGTGGGAACATTTTTGTAAAGTGGGAACATTTTTGTAAAGTGACAACATGTTTTTAAAGTGGGAACATTTTTGTAAAGTGAAGACATTTTTGTAAAGTGGGAACATTTGTGTAAAGTGGGAACATTTTTGTAAAGTGAGGACATTTTTGTAAAGTGGGAACATTTTTGTAAAGTGACCACATGTTTTTAAAGTGACCACATGTTTTTAAAGTGGGAACATTTGTGTAAAGTGGGAACATTTTTGTGAAGTGGGAACATTTTTGTAAAGTGTCGACATTTTAGTAAAGTGGGAACATTTGTGTAAAGTGGGAACATTTTTGTAAAGTGAGGACATTTTTGTAAAGTGTCGACATTTTTGTAAAGTGTCAACATTTTTGTAAAGTGGGAACATTTTTGTAAAGTGACCACATGTTTTTAAAGTGGGAACATTTTTGTAAAGTGGGAACATTTTTGTAAAGTGAGAAAAATTTTGTAAAGTGACAACATGTTTTTAAAGTGGGAACATTTTTGTAAAGTGAAGACATTTTTGTAAAGTGGGAACATTTTTGTAAAGTGAGGACATTTTTGTAAAGTGGGAACATTTTTGTAAAGTGAGGACATTTTTGTAAAGTGACAACATGTTTTTAAAGTGGGAACATTTTTGTAAAGTGACGACATTTTTGTAAAGTGTCGACATTTTTGTAAAGTGGGAACATTTTTGTAAAGTGAGGACATTTTTGTAAAGTGGGAACATTTTTGTAAAGTGGGAACATTTTTGTAAAGTGGGAACATTTTTGTAAAGTGTCGACATTTTTGTAAAGTGGGAACATTTTTGTAAAGTGTCGACATCTTTGTAAAGTGAGGACATTTTTGTAAAGTGAGGACATTTTTGTAAAGTGGGAACATTTTTGTAAAGTGGGAACATTTTTGTAAAGTGTCGACATTTTTGTAAAGTGGGAACATTTTTGTAAAGTGTCGACATTTTTGTAAAGTGGGAACATTTTTGTAAAGTGAGGACATTTTTGTAAAGTGTCGACATCTTTGTAAAGTGGGAACATTTTTGTAAAGTGAGGACATTTTTGTAAAGTGGGAACATTTTTGTAAAGTGAGGACATTTTTGTAAAGTGGGAACATTTTTGTAAAGTGAGGACATTTTTGTAAAGTGGGAACATTTTTGTAAAGTGGGAACATTTTTGTAAAGTGGGAACATTTTTGTAAAGTGAGAAAAATTTTGTAAAGTGACAACATGTTTTTAAAGTGGGAACATTTTTGTAAAGTGGGAACATTTGTGTAAAGTGACAACATGTTTTTAAAGTGGGAACATTTTTGTAAAGTGTCGACATTTTTGTAAAGTGAGAACATTTTTGTAAAGTGTCGACATTTTTGTAAAGTGGGAACATTTTTGTAAAGTGGGAACATTTTTGTAAAGTGAGGACATTTTTGTAAAGTGGGAACATTTTTGTAAAGTGTCGACATTTTTGTAAAGTGGGAACATTTTTGTAAAGTGTCGACATTTTTGTAAAGTGGGAACATTTTTGTAAAGTGGGAACATTTTTGTAAAGTGGGAAAAATTTTGTAAAGTGACAACATGTTTTTAAAGTGGGAACATTTTAGTAAAGTGGGAACATTTGTGTAAAGTGGGAACATTTTTGTAAAGTGGGAACATTTTTGTAAAGTGGGAACATTTTTGTAAAGTGTCGACATTTTTGTAAAGTGGGAACATTTTTGTAAAGTGTCGACATTTTTGTAAAGTGGGAACATTTTTGTAAAGTGGGAACATTTTTGTAAAGTGAGGACATTTTTGTGAAGTGTCAACATTTTTGTAAAGTGGGAACATTTTTGTAAAGTGGGGACATTTTTGATAAGTGGGAACATTTTTGTAAAGTGGGAACATTTTTGTAAAGTGAGGACATTTTTGTTCAGTGAGAAAAATTTTGTAAAGTGGGAACATTTTTGTAAAGTGAGAAAAATTTTGTAAAGTGAGGACATTTTGTGTGGTCCTCATACCTTCTAAGGGCTGTTTGAGACGTGGTTTTAAGGTTCAGGTTTGAATCAGGTTTAAGTTCAGTTCAGCGTTGGGGAACACATTATATCAGTGAGTGTCCTCACAAAGATAGAACTACAGAATTGTGTGTGTGTGTGTGTGTGTGTGTGTGTGTGTGTGTGTATAATCAAATATTCTCCAAATATCTGTAAGTCAAAATAAAAAGTAAAAACTTTCTGGTCCTTCAGATTTCAGTTTAGGTTGCTGTGGCAACACTCACAGGTGAGTTTTATCACTACAGAGTTCTGCTGGAAATATTTCACTATATATTTGTACTTCCTGTTTCTCCATATGATAACAGCTGGACCATTCATGTAAATTAGACTTGGAATTGTTGAAAGTGGATTTTTTTATCTTGGCTAACAGTTTCCTCCTGCTTCCAGTGTTTGTGCTAAGCTAAGCTAACAGTTTCCTCTTGCTTCCAGTGTTTGTGCTAAGCTAGGCTAACAGTTTCCTCCTGAATCCAGTGTTTGTGCTAAGCTAGGCTAACAGTTTCCTCCTGCTTCCAGTGTTTGTGCTAAGCTAGGCTAACAGTTTCCTCCTGCTTCCAGTGTTTGTGCTAAGCTAGGCTAACAGTTTCCTCCTGAATCCAGTGTTTGTGCTAAGCTAGGCTAACAGTTTCCCCCTGCTTCCAGTGTTTGTGCTAAGCTAAGCTAACAGTTTCCACCTGCTTCCAGTTTGTGCTAAGCTAGGCTAACAGTTTCCCCCTGCTTCCAGTGTTTGTGCTAAGCTAGGCTAACAGTTTCCCCCTGCTTCCAGTATTTGTGCTAAGCTAGGCTAACAGTTTCCCCCTGCTTCCAGTGTTTGTGCTAAGCTAGGCTAACAGTTTCCCCCTGCTTCCAGTGTTTGTGCTAAGCTAGGCTAACAGTTTCCCCCTGCTTCCAGTGTTTGTGCTAAGCTAGGCTAACAGTTTCCCCCTGCTTCCAGTGTTTGTGCTAAGCTAGGCTAACAGCCTACTGATCCACCTGAGCCTGTAGAACACAGATAGTTTATATGTTCATGTGTGCTTTACAGCTCTTACCTTGAGTAGCGATGTAGTGATTGGGTCTGTGGTAGCCCTGAGAGAAGACAACAAAAAAGGAAAGAGAAGAAGAAGAAGAAGAAGAGAGAATCAAGGTTATATAGTTACCAGAAAACCAGGATTTCTTTCAATTAAGGAAGTTTGATTTTAAACACAGAGCTTCTGAACAATTAACTATAAAATGACATGATATTTTCGTGATGTTATTCCTTCATATCTATTAGTTTGTTTTTTTGCACCGAGCGTACAGAAAGGTGTGATGTTCAGTTTTCATACAAATGAGTCCGTTTTTGAAATAAAGCAGAATGACCCTTTAAGACAGTTTGTTGTTGGTTCTGCACATCTGCAAGTTAAAGCAAAAAGCATCATGTGGATTCACAGTGAATCCTTCAGTCTCAGCAGACTCCAAACATCTGTCAAACAGCTGCTGCGTCTGATCTCCTGAACGCAGCACGCAGGCGCAGATCGCAGTCGAGTGCGGCCTGCAAAGCGCGTGGAGGCGTGCCCAGCGCGCCCAGCGCGCTTTTGGTATTTGGAAAGTGTAACAAAATATTACAGAACATAAGTGTGCCGAGCTTTCGACCAGGCAGCCGACGGCATGAGACGCGCTCGTTCTTGGCACCAAGACTGCAGTGAATACTTTGACATACATGATGTACTGTACATACATGTGACAATGCACACACACACACACACAGAGTCAACACCACCAACACCCACTGATGACGACTGTTGCCATGGAAACAGAGTCGACTGGGACATTTCAGATCAACCTTTAAAGGAAAGTAACTAAGAAAAAGAAACTGTGTGTGTGTGTTACTTACGTCGACGTAGTTGGCGTTGATGTAGTCGGAGCCGCTCTCTCCATCCTGAGGCTGCAGACGCACACGAGAGTGATCGTCTAAACACACACACACACACACACACACACACACACACACACACACACACACACACACACACAGTATCAGTGTTAATTGGTCTGCTTGTTGTCGTGGTGAAGCTGAACATAATCACCTCTAATTAGCTTGTGCTGAATAAATGATCTAATAATAAACCAATAACCACTTAATTACATTCATTCAACTCAATCATAGAAACAAACTGAATCTGTGTGTGTGTGTGTGTGTGTGTGTGTGTGTGTGTGTGTGTGTGTGTGTCTAACAATCATTTTAAATATAACGATTAAATATTTAGTTTCAGTTAATAAAAATCTTTATGTTACACTATCAAGTAAATTAAAACAGTCGGCTGTGTGAACTCAGCAACATTCAAACACAGTTTAATCATTCTCATAGTTTTGCTGTTCACTTCCTGTTTCCATGTTTCAATCCCTAAACGTGACCAGACCTCAACCACGGCACCATCACACCGTAAAACATCAGTCCTGTTGGCTGGAGCGGCCCGATCAGCTGACTGAGTGACTCTTTATGTCTCAGACGATGAACAGCAGCATTAAAACATGCGACTCATGCAGCTGTTGTATCAGGTTAGTGCTCCGCAGGTGCGCTTGATTTGACAGTAACTGCAGTAACCGGGTGGAGATAAGCCTCCTGATGCTGTTAAAACTGTTATCTTTCTATAAAAATGATCTTTCTGATTCTCATCAAACATCTGTGAACATCTGCATGAACAGCTGCTTCACATCAGCGGGAGACATTTAGAGTAAAGACGGTTGATAAGATGCTTCAGTCATGAAGATGATGTGGATGATGTCATGTGATCAGCTGATCAGAAAGTATTGAACAGTGTTTTGTTATAAACGGATGATTTCATATCGACTGATTTGTTTATGAGTCAGATAAAGTAGTGTGAATATGAAGTGTGTCCCTGCAGGCCACCGTAGCTTTCAGCGTGCTCATCACACCTCATTAACATAAACACACCCCCAGAGGACACAGTGTGTGTGTGTGTGTGTGTGTGTGTGTGTGTGTGTGTGTGTGTGTGTGTGTGTGTGTGTGTGATGCTAGCTGTCTGGGACGTTAGCACATTAGCTTCATGATGAGTTTCTGAGACCCGGAGCTCTGAAACGATCATCTGCTCTGAGACTAAAGCTGACGTGAGTCTGACACACAGAGACGCCATGATGACCAGCGCTGCTGGTTACATAAAACCAGTTCTACCAGTTATTGATGAGTCGTCGCTGTTTTAACAGATGACAAGTTGCAGTTTTCTGAAAGTTGAGATTTTAAATATTCAGAGCTGCAACCAACAATTATTTTCATTATTGATTAATCGATCAGTCGTCTTGTATATAAAATAACGTTACAAGTTCAAAACAGTTCAAAACCAAAAGCTATTCAGTTACTGTTGTTTGTTTCCAGCCTCTATATTTATATTCTGGGGCTCTACTGGAATAAAACCTCCTTATTTATCTTCTACTGGTCCTTTATGCAGCCCCTCAGTTCAGCCTCTGTCTGAAACAGGCCGTTTTAGCTCCTGTCTCTTTAAGGCCCCGCCTCCTGATGAGCCCACTCTGTTCTGATTGGTCAGCTTTCAGGAAGCTTCCTCCGGCTCCGGAGGCTACGTAAACAAACTATAGTAGCAGGATTTCACTTCTTCTTCTCCTTCTTTACTCCAAATGTCAACTTCTCAAATCCATCCGTACATGTTGGAGCTGAACAACACATGGAAACACCTTAGCAACCACCTTAGCAACCACCTTAGCAACCAAGGCTACAGAACAGATCAGCAGGTAGAAACTGACTTTTGACTTGCAGGTTTCTACAAATGTTCACCTCAAGTTTCTGACCTTTGACCTCGTTTAACACTCGACACCAGAACAGGAAATAAACAACAGAAAACCACTAAAAGCAGAAAACGAAGCCTTTAACAATGACTTGATTATAAAATAGAATTTCATTGTTGCAGTTCTATAAATGTTCAACATTAACTTGATGTTAATATTTATTATTAAACTTTACATCACTATTATAAATGATGACGTCTGCTCTGCACAGTGTTTATATCAGCTGCTGATACGTACAGGCGATGATGTTGCCGTAGCGATTCTTCATGCGGTTCTCGTCCTTCTTGGCTGAGTCCCACGGAGCGGACTGTCCCTCGAAAAAGCTCTGAGGACAGAAAGACAGAAAGAAACAGAGAGAGTTTGTTTTAAAGCAGATTCAGACGGAGCTCATGAATAATGCAGAGATGTGTTTGATTTTCTGCTCCTGAACGCACACCGGCGGGAGTTTTTACGGTCAGAGCAGATGATTAAGTCCAATTATGAGACGGAGGCTCAGAGAGAAGCTGATGGTTGTTTTTTAACTGTTCAAACAGTGTTAAACTGCTCCGACAACACGTTCTCTCTCTGCCCAGAACAAATATTTAATAATGAATCACAACATACAGAATCAGTTGAAAACAAACGGAGTCGACACATTTATAGAGAGAAGAGTCTCATCTGGTTTCAGGTAAACAACAACAGTCCAACGTTTAGCTTCAGCTTCTGTTTCCCTGCTGAGAGGAAAGATCTCCACCTGATGATGTCAATAAAGCTCAGAGGTTCATCATGTGACCCGGCAGACAGCTGAGTCACATGACTGCTCATGTGATCAGACTTTACCTGCTTTCATCCAGTTATTTAGTTTATTGAACTGTTGGTTTATGACACGGCTGCAAACGTTTCATTAATAATTCACTTAAACTTTACTGGTTATTGATCGTATGTTTTTATTGATCGTGTATCAGATGGATCTGAGATATGAATGAACTTGACGTGTGGTGCAGAGTCACGTATGATCATCTCTGCCTCTCTTTACTGGGAGAACTGGGAAAACTTCACTGTCTGACTCATAATTATAATAACTATAATTATAATGAGGTTAAATGTGATACTGAAATTAACACATAATTAAAACAAACTTTATACTGTTTACCATATTTTCAAACAGCTGACGGTGTGACATCAGCTGCCGACTGTCACATGACGCGTCTCATCACAGAGGCGTCTCTCAGCATCGAACCTCCTCGCGTTGGTCGGTTCAGAGCGTTTTTAGAGCGTTTGTAGGATTTTCTTACTTTCCTCTTTTATGACTTTGCGCAACAACAAACATCAGAGAAAAATAAGCAAACGTTCCTGCACGAAGCCTCATGAATCATGTGACCGTTTTAAAGTTAAATATGAGCTCGTTGCGTCTAAAACCGGCTCCAAATAACAACGTGTAGTTTGATTCATTACCCACAAAATATTATATTATGATTTTACATCACTGGACAATTATAATATGTCATTAAATATTATAATTTCATATGACTGTCAATAAGTCACCCAACAGTGATATTATTAGTGTATTTATTTACAGTTATTTGATCTGTTCTTCATCTCTTCGTCTTCATGCTGCTGAATATCAGTCAGATGAGCTCGTTCATGTCTTTCACAACATTTCATTTCATCTCTTTATCTCTAACAATCTCCATCTCTCTCTCTCTATCTGCTGATCATCTATCACTTCCTGTATCCATCCCTCTATCTCTCTCTCTTTCCATTTCTTTTAATCATCTCTATCTCTATATTTCTATCTATCTCTACTTCTGTCTTGTCATCTATCACTTCCTGTATCTATCCCTCTATCTCGTCTCTCTCTTCGTTTCTATTCATCAGTCTCCGTCTCTGTCTGCCGTCTCTCTCTCCCGATAACTCTCACTCTCTGATTCCCGGGTCGCTCTGAGCGTCTCATTAAAATGCCTGCAGACGTGTGTGTGTGTGTGTGTGTGTGTGTGTGTGTGTGTGTGACAGCAGTCTAACAGCTGCAGACATCCATCAAACTGAGAGGTGAGCGATGTCACACACACACACACACACACACACACACACACACACACACACACACACACACACACACACACACACACATGATTGACAGCGAGGAACAAAGGGAGGAAAAAAATAAAAAAGAATTGGAGGAAGAGATGAAGTAATGACTGCTGGCAGCGACTCCGCTCTGTCTGTGTGTGTTTGAAACGAGGCTTCAGACGCTAATGCTAATGCTAGCTGTCCCCTGTAACCACCAACAACCTCCTGCTTTCATGTCAAAGGTCAGAGGTCATGTCCTCTACGACCTGTGTCATTCCTGCAGCATCAAACACAGATATAATACTGACATGATTACAGAGGAGTCGATGAGAAGCTACATTTTGCAGCACAAAATGATTTTTGGGGGATTTTTTTGCTGTCTGGAGACGGTTTGAAGCTTCCAGGAATTCCTGCATCATCAGAATAAAACCTCCGACAACGAGACGTCTCAGAAACTCGCCTGCCGACTTCACTTCAGTGTGAAACGTGAACGTCGCCTCTGAGAGCAGCAACATGTGACACAGACGTGGAGAAGGTAACCACGGCGACGAGCTGATGAACGTTCAACACCTTCATCACCAAACATCAGCACAGTGACGGACAGCCGTCGGGTGTCAGGTACGCCGGTCAGGTGTTATCTGCCAGCAGGTGATCAGTGATCAATCACTGATTGATCACTGATTGATCACTGATCACTATTGATTCTAGTTTAGTGAAACTAAGTTGCTTTTCTCAAATATCTTGAATGTCTGTTTTACAGTTACATTAAAAACAAATAAAAGTAATTTTTCAAAATGTCATGTTAGCGCTGTATGCTAGCTTTGGCTAGCCTGGTGACACGTTCACACTAAGGTTCAATCTGGGATGTTTTTGGGTCGATACAGCAGCATCAGTCTGTTACTGTGAGCCAGTGTTACACACAACAAGCTTCAAACTGTCACAGATTTACTGTTTCTTGTACAAAACGATGTGCAGATGACGTTCAAGAGATACACAAGTTATTAACGATCAATAACAAACTGTGACATGTCAGTTTAACCAGAGTCGATTAGAACGAGCTTTAGTTTGGAAAACGTGTGTTCAACATTAATCACTGTTTTAATCTGAGGGATGAAGCCAAATGTTGAAAAATGAAAGATTCACAGATTTTAAATGAAAGACACAAATCTGAACTTATCAATACTTACTCACTGATAATAAATAATTCATCAAGCTTGTGTTGATTTGTACCATTGACTGTATATAAAGATGGACGTCATGGCAACTCCCCAACAGTGAAGCCAAAACATCTGGATCGCCCCCCCTGCTGGCTGCTGCGGTACAGGTCATAAGTCCCGCCCCCTCCGTGTTATTTTAGGTGGTTCTTATCACACTGATGTTTGTCAAAGGGGTGTGATGTCATGATGGAGGCGGCGGCCCGACTCCGGCTCCGAATGACATCAAACAAGCAAGATGGCCGCTCCTGGAAAGGAGATGTTTTGGCTTCACTTTTGCACAGCGGCAGGAAGTGGAGACGCGTCGTCCATCTTGGTATACAGTCTGTGGTTTGTACATTTAAATTTCTACTTCCTGTCTGTAGTCAGACGGAGGCTCCTTCCTGCTTTTTCTCAAACGCTATTGGTCCAAAAAGACATCAGTCAAACAGCACGGTGTGGAATGTTATTGGTCAAACAAACATGCTGGTCTGGCTGTTAGGACGTGAACAGAAACATGACATTTAGCTACAGTGCTAATGTGTGTGTTGGGCGTTAGCTTCCAGCTAGTCTCTAATCTAGTTGACAAGAACACAAGGATGTTGACAATCTGAAAACCAAGAAGGCGTCTTACCTCGTTAAGCTGTCCAATCAGATTAATTAGTAAAGGGGAAGCATGGAGGGGATCAGGGAGATAACAATGATCAGTGGGGCACTCAGCTGGTTGTCTGCTCGTTATTATCAGCTGATTACTGCAGCTTTAAACATCAGTTCATCATCAAACCACTGCTTTATCATCCACAGAAAATGATTCAAACCACAAGAAAAATCTTCACTTTCTTCATTCTTTTTCTTGGAATTCTGACATTTGTTTAAAATAAATGCGACTCGACACTGAACGTTGTGACGACATCGTTATTCCAACAGTCAGTCGTTAGTTTTTCATGTGGCTCTAATCTTCTTCCATAGATATTCAGAATGTAGCGTACATGATTTAGTATTAATTAGTATCAATTATTGACTGCTCACATGTTCAAACAGAAACTGATCAGTGTGTAAAACAGGTGCTCATGAACTTATTGATCAATGAATCCATCATGCTAATAGCGATATATACAGTCCGTCAGTGATCGATCGTCTACATTACAAACTGCAAACAAACCAAAAGCAACAAACATCTCATTTTAAAAGAACTTTCATCAAAAACATTTCAAACTGGGTTTTATTCATGTTTTCCCTTCATTTTATAGAAGTTTCCGGAGTAATTTGCAGGTATTTAACAGACGGTGGTGCAATTTGGTAGAAATGAAGAAAAAATGAAAACATGTTAAGTTGGTTTAGTTGGTGAATACAAACTCATCATAACTGGGTTCATATGTGGTTGTTAATCAGACTTGATATATTTTCATGTTCAGATGTTAGAGAGCTTTTACAAAACAACCTCATGTGCTGATATGTAGTTTGACACTCTGTAAACTGAGCGTTTCCTGTCTGTTAAAGAACTGATATGTATGAACCCAAATGTAATGAGTTTGTACACATCAACTAAAACAACTGAACTGAACCTGCAGCATCCTCTCAGTCCTTCAAAACCTGAAAATTACTTTCCAGGAAAACGAGTATAAACGAGAGGAGTCGTGAAATAAACCAGTATGTTTCCATGAAGACTCGTATCATCAGTTTATTTATTTGAAGTTAACGTGGAACTAAGAGGAGTCTGTTTCCTCGTGTGCAGGTTTATTCTTTACATTTCTATTTCTACACCTGTTTAACAAACAAAACACAGGAAAAAACTCTTCCATAAACTCAGAATGAAGAAAGAAACTTCCTGAGAAGAACCTTGTAAACTGGTAAATTAAAAGAAATAATTACAGGTAAAATAGACACAAAGTTTAGTTCAATGAATGAATAACGATGAACTGCTCCAAGACAAGATTCAACTTAACCTGAGTAGAACTATAATGACGTTGTATGATGTCACGGCGCCGTGGTTAACATCTGGTTTGGGTTGAAGTTACTTCCTCAAAGTTACGCAACCTTCGTCGTCATGGCTACAGTTAACACCACGACCAATCGTAGTTACGGTTTTTAAAAAAGTGACACCACTTGCGGTGTCATCGAACTATCCATCAACCCAACCTGCTAATATCTGTCATAAATACTATTTATTAATAATCTAATGATGTCATATATAATAATAATACTGCAGTACTTTAACTACATCAAGCTCATAATACTTATGTACTTTTACTGCAGTACTTTAACTACATCAAGCTCATAATACTTATGTACTTTTACTGCAGTACTTTAACTACATCAAGCTCATAATACTTATGTACTTTTACTGCAGTACTTCACATGACTCTGTGTGTCTTTAATGATACACAAATACTTTTACTGTCAGTAAGAAAAAACAACATTTTAAAACAAAAACTGCTGGATATAAATGTAAATATTTTATATTGAATTCTTTTTATTTTTCTTTTTTTTAATTTTGCAGTATCTTTTCTCTCCCTCATTATTATTTTACTGTGATTTAGCTACATTTGTTTTTCTAATGTTGAACGTCTTTGTGCACAAATTCAATCAGATTTAAATAAAAAAATGAGCAAATACATGAATAATGAATAACAGCTGCAATCAACTGAATAAAAGGATTCAGGATTAAATAACATTTTATAAAAATGGGATTTAAATTATTGGATTATTTTACAACATCACAGTTATATTATATATAATTTATGATCTATTTTATGAATGTATTATTATTAATTAAATCGTTTGTTATTTATTTCATATATTATTCATTTAATATAAACAACTGTGTTGAAGTCTTTAGCATAAATGTATTTACATGGTTCTTTGCAGGAATCTTCTCAAGTTATTAGCTGATTATTACCCATTAAATAAAACCATCAATCTGATACTGGTGTTAATGGGAACATACTGGGAGTGATTCCAGTTTGCAGTCGTGGTCGCTGTCATTAAACAGACAGAAACACTGGAAGGACTCCTCACTGCTAACTTTCTGCAAATGGAGGGTGAAAATACTCTGAGCGTGTGTGTGTGTGTACTCAGTATGTATAATGGATTAGCCCTGAGGGCAGCCCGCTAGCAGGCAGCCAGACCTGAACACACACACACACACACATGCACACTCATACACACACACACACACACACACACACATGCACACTCATACACACACATGCACACTCATACACACACACATACACACATGCACACTCATACACACACACACACACATGCACAGTCATACACACACACACATGCACACTCATACACACACACACATGCACACTCATACACACACACACACACACACACACACTCATACACACACACACACACAAGCTATTCCCTGTTTTGGCCCATTAGCTGGGGGGAAAGATCTATAATGTATGTCTATGTGTGTGTGTGTATGAGTGTGTGTGTGTGTGTGTGTGTTCAGGTAAGTAACATCCATTAGTAAGTTTCTTGTGATGAAAATGGGTAAACATGTTATGCACACACACACACACACACACACACACACTCTGCTGTTAGTGAACAGTACTGATGTGTTTACTGTTTTCACTGCTGCTGCCATTGATTAGTGATTGAAACTGAAACGATTAATCTATAACATGATAACTTGAATGAACAAAAAATAAATCAACAACATTTTAAATGGTTGATTGGCTGTATGAGTGATTTATTGATTCAAACCTCTGTTTTCTCTGTAAACTGAATATCTTTGTGTTTTCATCTTAGACTCTGAGAAACTGTGATGGACGTTTTTATTGTTTTCTGAAGATCAATGAACTATAAAATGATTTGACAGCTAATCGATCTGTGACAGTTTCTGTAAAACAACAGTTTTTAAACCTTCTGGTTTTCAAACACTGCTGGTTAATTATCTTTGAAAAACAAAACGATGGAGCTGCAACTAACCTTTATTTCAATATAATATAAAATGTCGTCATGGTGACGTCTTGTTTTGTCTGATCAACAGTCAAAAATCCAAAGATCTTCAGTTTACGAGTGTACTGTAACGTTTTAATAACGTACATCATGTAATAATGTTCACTTCATTATCAAAATAGTTGCTCTAGTAACACCCTAGCTACCACCTAGTAACACCCTAGCTACCACCTAGTAACACCCTAGCAACCACCTAGTAACACCCTAGCAACCACCTAGTAACACCCTGGTAACCACCTGGTAACACCCTAGCTACCACCTAGTAACAGCCTAGCAACCACCTAGTAACACCCCAGCAACCACCTAGTAACACCCTAGCAACCACCTAGTAACACCCTGGTAACCATCTGGTAACACCCTAGCTACCACCTCGTAACAGCCTAGCAACCACCTAGTAACACCCTAGCTACCACCTAGTAACACCCTAGCAACCACCTAGTAACAACCCAGCAATCACCTGGTAACAGCCTAGCAACAACCTAGTAACACCTTAGCAACCACTTAGTAACAGCCTAGCAACCACCTAGTAACACCCTAGCAACCACCTAGTAACAGCCTAGCAACCACCTGGTAATACCCTAGCAACCACCTGGTAACAGCCCAGCAACAACCTAGTAACACCTTAGCAACCACCTAGTAACAGCCTAGCAACCACCTAGTAACACCCTAGCAACCACCTAGTAACAGCCTAGCAACCACCTGGTAATACCCTAGCAACCACCTGGTAACAGCCCAGCAACAACCTAGTAACACCTTAGCAACCACCTAGTAACAGCCTAGCAACCACCTAGTAACACTAGCAACCACCTAGTAACAGCCTAGCAACCACCTAGTAACACCCTAGCAACCACCTAGTAACAGCCTAGCAACCACCTAGTAACACCTTAGCAACCAACTAGTAACAGCCTAGCAACCACCTAGTAACACCCTAGCTGCCTCCCAACTCCCTGACAGTCATTGAAAGTGACTAGGAGAGTTGTTAGTATGTTGGTATTACAAACTGTAGTATGTAGTACCAACATACTAACAACGTATCAACCACAAGCAGCCATGAAGCTGTGTAACTCCCTTTGTAATTATTATGATAAATTTGATAATTGCTACTTAATATTACTACTTTAGTCTTAAAGACCTGGCTGTTTCCTCATCCATTAGACATCAGAGTCTGAAGGTGTGTTCGGATACAACATGCAGACAGACTTCTGTCTTTAATCACATAAGTTTGACTGTTTGACTGCTGAGTGTTTTTGCAGATTATCTTTTAACTTTTTCCAACATTTTTTCAACTCCAGTAGTCACGTCTTGCCAAATCTTAGTTTGCACCTTTCCATCAACTCTGTCAGCACTGCTGCTTCTAAATTTCACTGCAGCAGCTTAAAGGTCCTTTTACATAGAATAAATAAAAATTACTGGCAAAATTATCCCATAAAAAGTATTTATGTCTAGTGTGACACAAATTTAAGACAATTTCTATAAAGTTCCTCACAACAGCTGTTTTTATTTTGCTTTTTGTTGATTGGCTGAAACTCCGATCACAGGTGAAAACATTGTATGTGTTGTGTCTGATTCAGTGATATGTTTTGTGCTCCATGTAAACGGCCTTTACACTATCTCTCCTCTGTAGCTCCGCCCCCACAGGTATGGGCACTTTATCACCAACAGGTGAGTTTCACAACATCAACAACGTGCTAAGATAACATTTTGGGATTTGTAGTATGAAAATATGAGTGTGTGATGTTAATCTGTGTGTGTTTGCCGTCCTCACCTCGTACTCCTCCTTGAAGCCGTAGCCTTCGGCGCATTTCATCTGGGTGATGTGCTGCAGCAGGTCGGCCACTCGGATGGCCGGGTGCAGCTGACCTGTCTGATAGGGCAACGCTTCCCGCTCTGACTCCCGCTGCTTATAGTGGGACTGGACCAGACTACTGGTTTCACTGGTCATAGTTTGACTGTCGTCTGGAGGAGGAGGAAGAGGAAGAAGAACAGAAGACAGAATATGAAGAGAAAATACGATGAAACGGTCAGATTGTGGTGGTAGACAGTAACTCAGACACCATGTGATGCTGATATGATGAATGTACATGTTGGACAGGAGTCACATGACATGTGGACGTGGAATGGACAGGACCAGACTGACCCGGGTCAGAATCCAGACTTGTTCACGCTGGTAAAACTGATCCAGAGCCACAGTCTAGTATTTGTCATGAGGGATCCAAAAATATAATTAGACTCATCATAATGTCAAATTTGGGCTTGAATGTATTTCTTTCAGCTAAATTTGGGTCAAAAATGTTTTGATTAAAGTCAGACTTAGTTGATTTTTAGTTTCTAAAATCTTAATGCTGGGCAGACACTGTTTGATTTTTCACCCTGATTCGTTCGTCCTCAAGTTATTTTAGAATATGGCCAAATTTCCACCAGACCGGCTGTCATGAGGTGTTTAATGTGAGTAAGCATTACTGGCAGGTTAGAAACAAAACATCTGTTATAAACTGTGGAATCCAAGTCTGCTCATCTGATTTCTGATCTGTAATTAGCTCACAACGTTTGCAGGTTTAACATTGTTATAAAGAACTAAAACTCAAGAATCCACTGAGATCTTTAACAGTTTTTAATGTCAGTCTAACTAATGCTCTCCATCTCCAACCTGAAAATATCAAAGATATCAAATGTTTAAATAATATCTTGTCTTCTCAATAAACTAAAGTTATTGGTATTTTATGATTTGTCTTCATAATTGTCATCAGTGTGTTTCCACAGAAGTCTTTGTATTGTTCTGTTTGGTTGTATGCAGATGACACGGTTATTTACACATCTAACTCTGTTCTGACTCTAATTCAAAGCTCTCAGCAAACTGAATTTCCTTTTCCTCAAAGATGTTTTTTTAAACAATAATCTCATTAAATAAGCAGAAGTTTTGCATTTAAATACTTGGAAAAAAAGTAATGTGCCACACTGACACAACAGATGGAGCCTATCAACTTTACTCCTTATTGTTGAACAAATACTAAAGATCCCTATTTATAACTATCAAGTTGATTATCTTGAATTATTGATATAATAACTGAAACTGACGTGACACTGCTCAGTCATTTACAGTCCACACATACAGTAAATTAAATATCAACTATTTTGATCATTTAAACGTTTTTTTGATCATTTAATCATCATTTTTTCAGCAAAAACACAAAACATTCCCTACAGTTACAGCTTCCCAGTTGTGTGAATTTGTTGCTTTTCTTTGTTTTATGTGATGTTAGTTGAATAGTTTTGGGGGTTTTGTTCATCCAAAGAAGATATTTAAAGACGTCAACCTGCACTTTAGGAAATATTATCTTCTGCCAAAAGTTGCCAAAAGCAGTGAGAAGCCTGAGAGCTTTGTACAGTGATCTTTGCAAGTAAAAAAAGAGATTGAAGGTTTGATAAGAGATTTGTTGGTGTCAGAGCTTTATGAATCTGGGTATTTTGCTAGAGGTCTGTGTGCTGATTAAAACATGCAGTGTGCTACGTACAAGATTAATAAAAACACACAGCATCTGCCTGCTTTAAGGTTTTGGATTTCATGACTAACAGAATTTCCTCCCTGCTGTTTCATCAATAATCTGTTCCTCTTCTCACAAGCAAACATTTAAAATAAAGATTATTATTGAC
The DNA here is from genome assembly GCF_914725855.1 of Thunnus albacares. Classification (NCBI taxonomy): domain Eukaryota; kingdom Metazoa; phylum Chordata; class Actinopteri; order Scombriformes; family Scombridae; genus Thunnus; species Thunnus albacares. The sequence goes on along the minus strand of NC_058126.1, from coordinate 545,622 downwards.
AAGAAATGATCCAACAAGCCCTGGTCCACGTCCACGACTACCATGTTGTTACCATGACAACAGATGAATTGGCACACATTACATGACATCAAATCACATGACTGGAGAGCGGTTTGTGGTGACTGGCGCTGGTTTCTTTTCACACTGCTGCCATACATATCGATCACAAATCAATAATCTGACAAACACATCTCAATCCCAATTAATCATAGCGACCAGGGGCTGGTCCAGATCCAGTACAGGACGGTTTAGTACTGGTCCAGATGTGGTCCAGGTGCTTGTAGCTGCAGTGTGAAAAGAGCAGAGTTCAGAGTCCTGGAACAAAACAAACCTTTGATAAACTGGTTTTTATCGACCTTTGACCCTCCACACGTCCAGGACTCTGACACGAACATTTCAACAAAGACTTGGCGAACATACCTTCCTCTACACTCTCTATTTCTGTTCTTATTGGCTAGCCTGGGGGCTGACTGACCAATCAGAAACTGTCTATCCCAAACAGCCCAACCAATCATGGCGAGGGCGAGGAGAGGCCGTGTGATGGGCAATGTGATGAACGTGGCGGTTTGTCATTGTATGGAGAAGGACAGATGAGACAATTATGACAACAATGGCAACCAATCAGAGAGTGGAAAGAGCTGACACCTGATTGGTTTGAGATGAAATGGCGGGAGGAGGTGGGGATTGTGATGTCACAATTTCACAAAGGAGTAAAAAAGGGGGGCATTGTCAAGCTAACTGATGACATCACAGCAGGTGGTGGGTGTGGCTTCATGCGCAGTGGTGACAGAAACCCCCCCCAACATGAGTCCCCCCATTTGGCCCCAAATTAACCACTTACCATTAATGGGCACTTTACATAGAGAAAGATAGAAGAGAAGAAGAAGAAAGAGGAGACAGGGTTTAAGCAACAACTTTAGCTTTAGCTTTAGCCTGGAATGAAGCTAGTCTACTGCTAACACACAGCTAGCATGACTCATACAAGAACTAGCTTCTAGCAATGCAGTGGTTCTATTTGAACTTGTAATAGCTAGCGTCTAGGCTAACCTGGCTAACCTGGCTCACTGTACCCTGAGTGTAGGACTCGGCTAACGTCAGAACATCTGGCCTGAGGAGAGTTTAGCTAGCCTGAGGAGAGAGTTGAAACAGGATTTATGCGACAGTATGCTTTTAGTGTTCCCCTTTCTATGTTTGGACATTAAGCTAGCATCACTCCTAGCCTAGCAGCACATTTAGAATAGCAGTTAGCATCTAAGTTTAGCCTAAACTGGTAGCTTACTGTTTTTTAGAAAAGATAAAAGAGACATGTTTGTTTGGTATGAAAAAAAGATTTTTCACTTTCTACCAGCAAAATAAACATCAACAGTTTAGGCTCTATTGTAATGATATAAGCACACAGTCTGAAGTGTATTTGCTATTTAAAAAACGTGGGCGCTGGACAGGAAAATGACTATTGCATCTGTCTTAAACTAGCAAAGACACTTTGTGCCAGGTGTAAGATAGGGCCCATGGTCTTTATTTTAGAGTATAAATCTATTTTTACACTTATTATTATTGTATAAGTGCTGAGTCAAAGTTAACTGAGATGCTTCTGTTTGTCCAACAGTCTCCTGTTCTGACTGGCTGGTGTTTGACCTCTGTAGGGTCGAATGTGACGTGTCTCACCAAACCTCTTATAATTTTTACCTGTTTAAGGATTAATTGATTAACAGATAATTAACTTTATGAAAATATAATCAAGGAAAAGTTACTTGTTTTTCTTTTCATTCTGAGAGTCGATTAGTCTGAACAGTTAACGACAACGTTAGTCCACCAGGCTGTAGTTGTTCCAGTTTGACACTCAACTACTGACAAAGCCTAATATCATGTCTTTGTCTTGTGTTTTTAAAATTTTTTTAATCACATTTTTTTATTGATTTTATTTTGAATTGTTTCTACATTTGTGAATGCTTGAAGGAGATGTCCAACTAGGCAGGAAATACTTTTCGTCGGGGTGTCCTACATGAAATTTGTTGGCAAAATTGAGTGAAAATTGAGCTGAATTTGTTCTGATCTCAGCTTTCGGTTCGAGCTTGAAACAACAATTTAATTAATAATAAATTGATCAACAGAAAATAAAACAATTTTGGTTTTCAAGTAATTGTTTGACTCAGTTTTTAAGTTAAAAAAGACAAAAAAATTCACTTGTTGCAACTTAACTGACATAAATATTTGCTGCTTGTCTGTCTGGTAACCAACAGTTTCACTGTTTTCTAATATTTTACAGACTGAGACTTTTGAACGGAGGCCGCAGGGAGAACTAGCACAGCCTTCATGATTTCTTTTTATTAGCTTCCTACTTGTTTCGCATTTAAAAACTATGAAAATCTGAAAATCCAAAAAAAAAAACATCCAACAATCCCAACCAAGACGGCCAGAGAGTGAGACAGGCAGCTAGCAGGACCTCTGACTGACTCCTCTGTTGTTCTGTTTTTTATATTTATGTTTGCTCCCCCCAGTCCACGTGGGCGTGTTGTGTCCATGCAGAGGTTGGAGGTCACAGACAGACGTGACGTCAACACGACACGCAGGAATGTTGTGGATGCGGGGATGGAGTGAAGCCCACCGTCGTTTCCAGGAACAAAAACAAACAGGTAAATAACCAAAATGTAAAGAATAAATAAAAAATTAATTCAATTAATTATTACGAAAATAAAAAAAACTAAATAACAGAAAACCCAAATAAATAAAAATGTATTAAAGATTTAAAAAGAAAATAAAAATAAATAAAGTGACAAAGTAATTAAAATCTTATAGGAAAAATAAAACAAAGTAAAGCACTAAATAAATAAAACATAAATAAAATAAATGTGAAAAATAAAAAACAGAACATTTAAAAAAGAGTAAACTTAATTTATAGTAAAATATTTAAATGGTAACGAAAATTAATTATTAAAGTAAAAAATAAAACAATCTAAAAGGTACACGTACAAAACAAATAATCAATAACATTAATTAAATAAAATAAATATAAATAATGATGGAGGATTTTGAAAAAAATTAAAATTAGAAATTAAAATAAAAGAAAAAATGAAAAAACCTAAAGAACCAAAAGCAGCTGAACGAGAAGCAAGCAGGGATGGATGGAAGCCAGAATATCACTCTCTCTTCCTTCATTCTCTCCATCCTCATCTCTGTCCTTTCACCTGTCTCTCTCTTCTCTGTCTCACCTGTCTACTTCCTGTCTGTCTACTTCCTGTCTGTCAACCTGCGCAGGTTTGTTTTCTGCCCTATAGAGGAAGACAAGGAAAAGTGTCTCACCCAGAATGGCGGTCGGTACGAAGGGATCTGCCATCACGACACATCAGCAGCAGACAGACAGACAGACAGACAGACAGACAGACAGACAGACAGACAGACAGACAGGAAAAAGGAAAGAGAAAAGAAGAAGAAGAAGAAGAAGAGTCAGCTCCCTACATGTCAGCAGCTCGTTTGAGATGCTGAAACCAGAATATTTTGCATTTTTGCTTGAAAAAACGTCTGAAACGTTTCATCGATGGTTCAGAACAGTTGTTGAGGATTCAGACACGTTTCAGGTCTTCAGTTCAGCTACAAACATAAATAAACATGTTGATTTTACTGGTCTGTTCATTTCATATTTATTTCCTGAACATTTCCAGAGTAATTTGCAGGTATTTAAGGGTTAATTTTGTGGACATTTGGTACCAAGTATAAGAACAACAGGTTGGTTGAGTTGTAGTTTCATATGTTGTTTTGACAAGTGTCAACACAACAAGTGTTTGAAAGGTTTATCAATAAAGTGTCATCTTATTTAATGAGAGATGTGCCAATAATAATACAAACATGTATTTTCAGTTATTAATTCAGATTTTTATTTTATGACAACAATCTGCTGCAGATGACAGATTGTGTTGTGGTGCTTTTAATTCTTTTATAAAGATCAGGATTTATTGACGTCCTGATAAAGTGTTGGTCTGACGGGTGCAGCGCTGGGTTACCTGGGTAGTAGGAGTTGGGGACGGTGGTGCTGATGGTGTTTGTCTTCAGGGTGAAGGAGGACGGAGACGACACAGCTGGACGGAGAAACAAACACACAGACAGCTGTTTCAGGAAGTGACTGAGCCTCTTTATGTCTTCAGTTAGAACCAGGACGATACCAGTACGATACCAGTACGATACCAGGACGATACCAGTACGATACCAGGACGATACCAGTACGATACCAGGACGATACCAGGACGATACCAGGACGATACCAGTACGATACCAGTACGATACCAGGACGATACCAGGACGATACCAGGACGATACCAGTACGATACCAGGACGATACCAGTATGAGACCAGGACGATACCAGGACGATACCAGTATGAGACCAGGACGATACCAGTATGATACCAGTATGATACCAGGACGATACCAGTACGATACCAGTACGATACCAGGACGATACCAGGACGATACCAGTACGATACCAGTACGATACCAGTACGATACCAGGACGATACCAGTACGATACCAGTACGATACCAGGACGATACCAGGACGATACCAGTATGATACCAGGACGATACCAGTATGATACCAGTATGATACCAGTACGATACCAGGACGATACCAGTATGATACCAGTATGATACCAGGACGATACCAGTATGATACCAGTATGATACCAGTACTTTGTAACATTTGTTTTGTTTTTTAAATAAAGATTATTATTATTATTCTATATAAACTGAAGGAGAGAGGTCGACTACGTCTCCCAAGATGCATTGCGGTTAGAAACATCTAATCACAGAGCTTCAAACACGGTTGAGAAAACTGATCTGAATAAATCTTGTGGATTCAGTGACGGCGCTGCGTGTTGTTTACAACTGCACACCTTCGTCTCCATAGCAACAGCAGCAGAGGATCATGGGTAACGCCAAAATGAAAAACAAAAACTGAGATAATTGTTTCAGAACATGAACATACGCGACGGTTACGTCATCGGCAGAGTTTCTCATGAAATCATTTAATCGAAACGTGATTAAAGAGGAAACGACTCGTTTGATCAGGCGGGAAAAAAGAAAACAGAAGAAACAATAAGCAGCAGAATAAAGAAGCAGAAGAAGAAGAAGACAGCCAGTCTGCCGAGGAGCTCAGAGGAGGTGAAAGCCGGAGGGAAGGTCGACTCCTCTGTCCTCTACACCTCCGTCATCCCTCCATCATCCGGCTCTCTCCCCCCTCCGGCTGCCTCTCTGACAGTTCGTCCCTTCATGATAAAACATTCGGTCATATCACCTGCAGTCACACACATCATCTCCCTCATCTATGAATATTAAACCTGTTTCAGCTCCGACGCAGGAGAACAAAGAGCAGAAACTGTGTTTTACTGGAGGAAGTCGAACGCCTCTCAGAGATAAAGATGAGATTATTTATTCGTGTGTGTTGTGTTTCTGTCTGTCTGCAACATTAAAGACAGACTGCAGGAGTCTGACTGACGGACAGATTTGTCTTCTTCTGTGTCTCTAATCTCGCCTCATCTCATCTTCTCATCTCACACTTGTTGTCTCGTCTCATGCTTTGTGTTTCTTGTCTCAAATCTTTTAGTTTTATTCCTCTCAGACTGTGTACTCACTGCGTCCGTTCAGCGTGTGCGTGTGCGTGTGCGTGTCCACCATCGTTGTGTGCTGCGAGTTGTTGACCATCAGAGTCATTTCCTGTCTGGAGCTCAGAGTTTCCTTCCTTTTCTTCGCCAACTTCCTGCGGAGACAAGAAACAACCAGATTCATGTCAACGTTTTTTTCTCTACACGATGTGGACTCTCAGATGTCGGTGTGTCCCTGAACGCATCGTCAAACAGGTGCATCTCTGTGGATGTTACATGATGAGAAACAGATGTTTTTCAGTTTGGTTTCGTGTTATTTTCTGCTTATTTTCGGCGGCCGTGACCTTCAAACTTCACACAAACTGTTTGGACGCGTTTTCAAAAATCTCAACTTATCTTGAAACCAGCAGGAAACATAAAATCCAACATGAGCTGAACGCACAAGGACGTGACATCAGATGAATGTGGATCAACTTCAATACTGAATAATCTGTCTGAGATGCTCTGGAGGTCAAACTCCTTCTTCTTCTTCTTCTTCTTTTAAAACGGGAAAATAAACCTGAAGAAGAAAACTCTCTCTCTCTCTCTCTCTCTCTCTCTGTCTCTTGGCTCAAGGTGGTGTGTTGATGCACACACACACACACACACACACACACACACACACACACACACACACACACTGCTGTTGTATTTAGAACTGACTCTGTGGACTTGGCCTCTTAAGGTGGTATGAGTAGGATTTTTAGGTGTTTTTCATCTGTGTTAAGGTGGTATGGCTCCATTAGAATGTTTTTCTCATTAAAGGTGGTATGATGAATTTTCAGACTGTATTTCTCTGTTAAGGTGGTATACGCGGATTATTCTGTGTCTTATTTCTGATTTAAGGTGGTATGACAGAGGTTTCTCTGTTAAGGTGGTATTAAGGGGTTGATCTGCTGAGGTTGGGCAGCAGGTTGTTAAGGTGGTATTAAGGGGTTGATCTGCTGAGGTTGGGCAGCAGGTTGTTAAGGTGGTATTAAGGGGGGGATCTGCTGAGGTTGGGCAGCAGGTTGTTAAGGTGGTATTAAGGGGTTGATCTGCTGAGGTTGGGCAGCAGGTTGTTAAGGTGGTATTAAGGGGTTGATCTGCTGAGGTTGGGTGGCAGGTTGTTAAGGTGGTATTAAGGGATGGATCTGCTGAGGTTGGGCAGCAGGTTGTTAAGGTGGTATTAAGGGGTGGATCTGCTGAGGTTGGGCAGCAGGTTGTTAAGGTGGTATTAAGGGGTTGATCTGCTGAGGTTGGGCGGCAGGTTGTTAAGGTGGTGAAGTGAAACTAAACTGGAGATGAAACAGTCGAGTGTTTGAACGTTTTACTGTAATTGAGGTTGTAAATTTCCACATTAGTTCTGCTTTTTAAATATATGAGCCGTTAAATATCTCACAGATTCAGATTCTGTTCCAGCTGACTTCCTCCCGCTCTTCACTCCTTTAGTCTTCACACATTCCAGATTTTATGATTTTAAAAACCACGCAGAGAGTCGTGTGTCGTATTGATCAGCTGATCGATTGGAGCAGTTAAATAGGTTTAACGTGACTGAAGGAAAACACACGAAGAAGAAACATGTTGAGCAACTTCAGGGGCAACAGAGAGACCGACCAATCCGAGAGAGGGAGCAAGGGAGGGAGGGGGAGGGAGGGGGAGGGAGGGGGAGAGCGAGGGAAGACAGATGACAGACTGTCCACACACACACACACACACACACACACACACACACACACACACACACACACACACACACACACACACACACACACACTTTGCAGTTGCCATCAATTTTGACGCAGGAAAAAACACACTGCTGCGCTGAAGGGCATCGAGCTGAGTGTGTGTGTGTGTGTGTGTGTGTGTGAGAGAGTGTGTGTGTGTGTGTGTGTGTGTGAGAGAGTGTGTGTGTTTGTGTGTGTTGTCACGCATCGACAGTAAAGTGAAAGGGTGAAAAGATAACAAAAAAGACAAACTTCTCAGATGAAAGATGGTCTTCAACGGAACACACACACACACACACACACACACACACACACACACACACACACATATATACACACACACACACACACACACACACACACACACGAGCATAATATCAGAAATGCTCCTTCTTGTCTCAGTGTGTCGGTGTGTCGTGTGAAGTGACATTTGCAGGTATATTAACATGCTGTTTAATGTGCTGCAGCTGAGCAGCTAATTAGCATCTAGCTGCTAACTGGCGTTAGCGGTGAAGGTTTGTTTGGTGGCTCGTTCAACAAGCTGCAGGACAACATGTGTGTTCATGTCTGTAAGTTAGATCAGAAGGAGACTTTAGCAGGAAGCTGATGTGGGTTGTTGTTCAGAGTCTGAGTAGCAGGATGCAGTCAGGCTCAGTGTGACCGTCTGCTCTGCTGCTGATAGAACGACACGATCGATCGCTTTATGCAAAGATTGATTGGCTGTATGGAAATAAAGACTCCAGCTACATAAGGATGAAGGAACAATATTTAATCTAAATTATGTAA
>NC_058126.1:512500-535000 GCF_914725855.1 Thunnus albacares | reverse complement strand
GAGCTGAACTCTCTGAGTCCAATCAGCTGTCCTGACCTTTGACCTCTGACCCCTCTTCCCCTGCAAACACACGCACACACAGACGAGTGAATAGCAGCAAAGCGGCTTTTATATGTTTTTCTCTCTGAGGTCAAAGGAGCCAAACTGTGTGTGTCCTGCTTTAAACATGCAATAGTTCAACCCTGACGAATCAGAACTAAATCATTTCTGTCTCATCTACAAGCCCGTTCTAGTCCAAAGTCCTGCAGAAAACTGTCTACACTCAGCTTCTGTCTTTTCTAGACAATCACAACATCATGGAGAATTTGCAGTCAGGCTTCAGGCTCGTCACAGTTCAGAATCTGCTCAAAGTCTCAGATGACTTACTGCGGCTTTACACTGTGGTAAATGTGCCATTTCAATGAGCGCAGCTTTTATTACAGTGGATCGTTGTATTCTATTAAACCCATTTTATTTGCTGTGTATATGTTTCCTTTAGGCTCTATGTTCCTCAAGCACAACGTCTCCTTTCACCGTTACGCCGACGACACTCAAGTATACCTTCCATTGAATAAAGAGGATTCCAACTCTGTCACATCCTTCCATAATCGCCTCCAGGATGTGAAATGTTGAATGAGTGATAGCAGGACAGAAGTGATTGTTTTTGGTCCCCCCAACACCAGCGAGAGTATAGCTAGCCACTAAGGTCACTGACATCGAACCTTCATGCCCCTGCCTTTGACTTGGTGACAGGTTGCTATTTTCAGCTGAGGATCGTTGCTAAACGAGTCCATCCTCTCTCTGAAGGATATGGAGACCGTTACCACCACATTAATCTCCTCCAGGCTGGATTACTGCACTCACTGTACCTCGGCGTCGGCCAGCTGGACACTTGCCTGCAGCTGCTGCAGCGAGACTCCCAACTGGTACTGCCTGTCAAATACAATACATACCCTAACCCCTAACCTCCAGTCCCAATCCTAACCCCCAACCCTAACCCCTAACCCCTAACCTCCAGTCCCAATCCTAACCCCCAACCCCAGCCCTAACCCTAACCCCCAACCCTAACCCTGAATCCAAGGATTTGTTTGTTTGTTTATTTGTTTTAGTTTTTTGTTCATTTTAGGACTTCTCTGCCCCTACTCCAACTCCAGGCCTCATTAACCCTCCAACCCCAGCCCCAACCCACAACCTCCAACCCTAACCCTAACCCCAGCGCTCATTAACCCCCCAACCCTAACCCTAACCCCTAACCTCCAGTCCCAACCCTAACCCCCAACCCCAGCGCTCATTAACCCCCCAACCCTAACCCTAACCCCAACCCCAACCCTAACCCCAACCCTAACCCCCAACCCCAGCGCTCATTAACCCCCCAACCCTAACCCTAACCCCTAACCTCCAGTCCCAACCCTAACCCCCAACCCCAACCCTAACCCCCAACCCCAGCGCTCATTAACCCCCCAACCCTAACCCCAACCCCAACCCTAACCCCCAACCCCAGCCCCAACCCACAACCTCCAACCCTAACCCCCAACCCTAACCCCCAACCTCCAGTCCCAATCCTAACCCTAACCCCTAACCCCCAATCCTAACCCTAACCCCTAACCTCCAGTCCCAACCCTAACCCCCAACCCAAACCCCCAACCTCCAACCCTAACCCCCAACCTCCAACCCTAACCCCCAACCCTAACCCTAACCCCTAACCCTAACCCCCAACCCAAACCCCCAACCTCCAACCCTAACCCCCAACCCTAACCCCTAACCCCCAACCTCCAACCCTAACCCCCAACCCTAACCCTAACCCCTAACCCTAACCCCCAACCCTAACCCCCAACCTCCAACCCTAACCCCCAACCCTAACCCCCAACCTCCAACCCTAACCCCCAACCTCCAACCCTAACCCCCAACCTCCAGCCCCAATCCCAACCCTAACCCTCTTAGATCTCAGAACAGTTCAGGATCAGCTGGTGGAGGGAGATCCTGTCTTTGTGGTTTTGGAATAGTTTTGTGCTTTAGATCGAGTGTTCCCCTCCGCTGACACTTCAGTGGCCTTTGGTTGCTCTTAGTGGTTTAAGTATTTTAGTATTTTTATAATCTATTATTTTTTATGAATGATTTTTTATTCTGTGCACAGACTCTGATATTGCCTACTTACTTACTACTGATGTCATTTCACTGCTGTTGTTTCTTTCACTATCATTTATACGACACTTTGGTCGACTCTGGTTGTTTTCAATCGAATATAAATAAATAAAACTTGGCTAGGTGTGTGTGTGTGTGTGTGTGTGTGTGTGTGTGTCATGACATCATCAGCGAGGTGTCAGAGGTTGATTGATTTAGCAACACTTAACATGAACACACACACACACAGCATGTCAAGGCTAATCTATGCTAATGTAATGAGCGACAGGACAACGCTGTTAGTGGTAATGGATGTCAGTGTGTGTGTGTGTGTGTGTGTGTGTGTGTGTGTGTGTGTGTGTGTGTGTCTCCTTGTAACGATCATTTGATCAGACAGGTTTATTACAGCCGGCTAATTCTATTAACCCTGCTCCACTGCGCACACACACACACACACACACACACACACACACACACACACACACACACACACACACACACACACACACACACACACATGCAGCTCCTGCAGGAACATGAAACTGTGTTTATGTGTCTATATTTATATCTTTTATATATTTAGGTGTTGGGGATGTTTCAGTAATAATATTTAACAGTATAATATTTGATATATTTATTACATCACGTTATATCGGGATAATATTTTGTAAAAAAAACGAACAGTTCACAAATATTTTTCTTCAACCTGAACAAATTCAGGAGACATGATTCCACCTGTTCAGGTGATATATGCAATACTCTCATCTCATTGGCTGTTTTATTCCTCTTAATCTTTCATTGAAAAACTTTAATATCTGCAGCTTGATGCAGAACAAACCATCTTCATGTTCCAACAGTGTGAGTAACATTACATTCACAACATTTGGTTTAAAACGTGCTGCTTTCATAATGTTTATTATTATTATTATTATTATTATTATTATTATATACAGTATGAAACGTTTATATATTTAATTGTGTTTTGTTTGTATTGTATTGTTGAGTTTTAAAGGCCATCTAGAGACGGACATCACAAATCAAAATCATACAAATAAAAATGAAATATGATAACAAATATGATTCTTTAATGTGATCTTGTTAAAGTTCAGTAGCTGAGCTGTTAGCAGAGTCTTATTATATCAGACGTGTCTTTGACTTTATTCTTTCTTTTCTTCTTTGAATGTTTAAGTTTGTATATTTTCAAGTCAATGAGACAGTTTGATGTTGAGCTTTTCTTAGTTTAGTTCTCAGCAGGAAATCTGCTCATATTGAGTTTTATTTCTATATTCTAGTTTATTTTGTGTGACTGTAAAGACCACACACACACACACACACACACACACACACACACACACACTGGACCAGTTTAATGTGTGTGTATAGATGTAAAGCAGCTGTTACACACAAACATCAGGAACACACACACACACACAGTGACCTGAGGAGGAGTGTGTGAGCACTTCCTGTCTCCCTGAGGAGGCGTCGGTTCGAGATAATTCAGTTGTAACCTGGAGGGAAACTCAGGTTTCTCTCCTCCATCTCGCTGCGGATCAAAAAGCTCTGCATCTATATTTTTATTTTTCGGTTCATCATCAGTGTTTGAAACAGGAAACAGAAGCTTCAGCTCAGCGTTGAAGGAGACTGATGGTCAGAGGACTCAGATCCTCCTCGTTTATAATTAATAAACTGTACTGAAGTACAGTATAGAGGTTCTTGTACTTTACTTGAGTATTTCCATGTGATGCTACTTTCTACATTTCAGAGGGAAATATTGTACTTTCTACTCCACTACATTTATTTGACAGCTTTAGTTACTTTTCAGATGAAGATTTGACACAATGGATAATATAACAAGCTTTTAAAATACAACACATTGTTAAAGATGAAACCAGTGGTTTCCAACCTTTTTGTCTTTTGACGTCTTACAAAAAGCAGTGTGTAGTCGGGGTCACATTTCACATGTCTATGAGTTGTTAACAGCTCCACCAAATAGTGATTTTTACTTTAAACGCTCTACGAGACGTTTTTATGAGAGAAAAAAAATAAAATGTAAATATAATAATTAACTAATTTTAAGAAATATCTTCCTTATTTATTCAGACTGCAACTTTTATTACATTCTTACTTTATGTTGTGACTGAATGAATGAGTGAAAGTTAATGTCAGTGATTTTCACTGTAAATGCTGGTTAATGTTGGGGTCAAAGGTCACAGGTTATGGGTTTAGATCACGGTGAAGGTTACAGTCGAAACAAATTAGTCACCACTGGGCCCTTAACCCTAAAGGTCAAAGGTCAGGGGTTGGGGGACGTGTTTAGTTATGGGTTAAGATTTCAGGTGGAGGTTAAGGACAGAGGTCAGAGGTCAGAGGTCATGGTCAAAAGTCATGGGTTGATAAGGGGTCAGCAGTTCTAGTTGATAACATGAATCACCAGTAGGACCTGGAGAAAGGGTCAATGGTTTTAGGGACTGACTCAAGGTTCACATCAGGGGTCAGAGGTCACAGTGTCAAAGGAGACATATTAGGTCCTGATATGAGGCGTAAACTAAGGGTTAAGGGTCAGGGGTCAGAGGGTAAGGGTCTGGGGTCACAGGGTAAGGGTCGGGGGTCAGAGGGTAAAGGTCTGGGGTCAGAGGGTAAGGGTCGGGGGTCAGAGGGTAAAGGTCTGGGGTCAGAGGGTAAGGGTCAGGGGTCAGAGGGTAAGGGTCTGGGGTCAGAGGGTAAAGGTCGGGGGTCAGAGGGTAAGGGTCGGGGGTCAGAGGGTAAGGGTCTGGGATCAGAGGGTAAGGGTCTGGGGTCAGAGGGTAAAGGTCGGGGGTCAGAGGGTAAGGGTCGGGGGTCAGAGGGTAAGGGTCTGGGATCAGAGGGTAAGGGTCTGGGGTCAGAGGGTAAGGGTCGGGGGTCAGAGGGTAAGGGTCGGGGGTCAGAGTTGGGGGTCAGAGGGTAAAGGTCGGGGGTCAGAGGGTAAGGGTCTGGGGTCAGAGGGTAAGGGTCTGGGGTCAGAGTTGGGGGTCAGAGGGTAAGGGTCTGGGGTCAGAGGGTAAGGGTCTGGGGTCAGAGTTGGGGGTCAGAGGGTAAGGGTCTGGGGTCAGAGGGTAAGGGTCTGGGGTCAGAGGGTAAGGGTCGGGGTTCAGCAGTTAAAGGTAAACAGGGATACAGGCAGGACACACTCAGAGGTCAGAGGTCAGGTGTTGATGTTAGGGTGAAGGTGAAGCTTACAGGTGAGGGGTCAGAGGTCAAACAGGTTACTTACAGGTAGTAAGTGTAGGAGTGATAATTTCTCCGTCTGAGTGGTGGGGGCGGAGCGGAGGGAGGGTGAGATGGAGGGAAAGAAAAACAGAAAAACAGAAAAAGGAAAAACAACAGATTAATGTCTCGGAGAGAAAAAACAGAACAGATGAGTTAAATTATTGTGTGTGGAGGTGAAGGAGTGGAGAGCGGTGATTGGCTGGCACAAGGTGTCAATCAAAGTGTGAGGGGGAGGGGACACATCTGATTGGTTGACAAGGTGAATGTGTGAAAAGAATAGAAAGAGAGAGAGAGAGTTCCTCTGTATATTTATATTTGAATATAACATGTACATAAACATGATCTATTACTGCTGAACACCAGTTAATTAACAGTTAATTAACAGTTAATTAACAGTTAATTAACAGTTAATTAACAGTTAATTAATAGTATATTAACAGTTAATTAACGGGGCTCAGCTGATCAATCAATAAAATGATGTAATTAAGTTAATTGTGTAGCTTCTGTACTGGAACCTGCAGGAAGGTCGGCTGTACAGCACAAGACGCTTCAACTGCTGCAACGGTTGGTCAATAATTAATTAATGATCAACCATTTTGATAATTGATTAATCGTTTTGTTCTAACTTTACAGTTTTCAGCTTGTTGAATGTGACGCTTTGATGATTTATTTCAATCAGACAGTTAACTGAAGACGTCACCTTTGACTTTGAGTCATTTTTCATTATTTTCTGACACTTAATTGGCCAAAAGATTAATCGATAATAAAAATAATCAATAGTTGCGGCTCTGGTCTGTGTAGAAGAGTGAAAACGTCCAGAGAAGAGAAGAACTTCTAACAAACGACTGAACTAAATCATCTCAGTGCATCATATGAAGCTTCTGGACGTGAGACGACGTTAACTACAGCTGCACTCAGGGCGTAGAGATACTACAACAAACTAGTCCTGAGCAGTCGGTAGGTCAGGCTGCAGCCAATCAGAGTCTAAACATCCAGTTTCGTGTCTTTTAATGAGTCCGACCTGCGTCTGGTCACAGAGTGGAAATCAAACGCACCCTGTCAACATTAAAAACCTCATTAGACACCGAACAACCGTCTCTCTCGCTCTCTCTCTCTCTAATTTCTGTTAGAGATCAGAGCTCGATCGACCCGACAGACGAGTCAGACACACACACACACACACACACACACACACACTCTCTTTATAAAAATGTGTGTGTGAAATAGAAATCTGTCTCTATAGCCTGAAGACATTCGCTCGAGGCGACTCAGGAAAAAAAAAAAAGAATAAAACGCTCTTTCATCTAAATTTCTCTCTTATCTTCAACGTTCTCCAAACACAGAAGCTTTTCTCTCTGTGTTTAAGTGTGTGTGTGTGTGTGTGTGTGAGTGTGTGTGTTTAAGCGTGTATGCTGTGTATATATTAGTGTGTGTGTCCCAGCGGGGTTGTGTGTTTGATGTTGGAGAATAAAGTCGGTCCACATACAGTTTAATGGTGATTACTGCTGCAATCTGCTCCATTATTCATCCTCATCTTCCTCACTGTCACTGAGTGTGTGTGTGTGTGTGTGTTTGATGTAATTGGATCCATCTACAGTACAGATACCTTTGTAATATACTGTAATAATAGTACTGTAGTACTACGACAGTATAAATGCAGTTGTAACTCATATTTAATATGATAATGTGATAATATTTTATAAGTACTATAATATTCGATCACTATCATTCTGGTGTCAGTCTGCACAACTCTCCTCCAGTCCGTCACTCTGCTGCTTTGTTCACCAGATGTTGCAGCTGTTTGGTCCAGCGGTGGAAGAGAGAACTACTCTGTTGAGTTAATAAACCAGCTGCCAGCAGCTGTAAAGCTTCACTGATTCATCCACAAAGTAAAACAGCATTTTATCACTTTTTCACTCCTGAGATCACAGCTCAGAAAACGTTGCAACATATTTCCAAACAGGCGTCGCCCTGAGCTCCAGTATCCACTAGAACTGGATCTGTGTGTGTGTGTTGGAGTGTTTGTGTGTGTTTGTAATATTCTTACCGTTTCTTCATCAGCAGGATGACTCCGAGGAAGATGATGATGAAGAGCAGGATGCCTGCGATGGCTCCGGCGATCTTCACCGTGTGATCCGACTGTTTCTCCTGCTCCGGTTCTGGTTTCCTGGTCGCAGCTCCTGAAACGTTTCAACAACATTCATTTAACTAACGTCACATCAACAAACCGTCAATCACCAGTTAACACTTTATTTACCTGTAAATTACATCATCACTGCTTTAATGCACATTTAACTAACATTTATTATTATTAACTTTAATATTACAGGAACATTAACTACAATTAACCTTAACTGTTATTTATTAAGATTTACAATTAAACATTATTAACAATTATTAATTACTAACTGTGATTCTGGTTTCATGGTTTCCAACATTAATCTAAATTATTATCATTAATTATACGATAAGATATGATTCATGTATAGATCACATATTAAATGACAGATTAAATACTTGTTTCAAAGATGTTAAAAGACAAAAAGACAAACAACACAAAACTAAACAACAATTTGCTGAAATCCAAAATTACATTAATGAATCATAAATGACCATAAAAGGCATTAAATTAAGTACAGTTAACTTAATTAACTACAGGTATGTATATATTATTAACTGATATTAATTAATATCAACTAACATTTACTACTATTAAATACCAGTGACGAATTAACTGCCATCTGCTGTTCATCACCACACCGTTATTAATTAATCAACATTAATTACCATTAATAATCTCCATGCAATATCAATTACAACATTAATTACCATTAAATACCTATACACCACTATTAACTCCCATTAACTGCTGGTCATCACAACTGGGATATTAATGAATATTAATTGACATCATTAGTATCAATTAATAGTTTAATGAGCTCTTTTCTGATCCGGATTGTTTAGTTGTCGTTTCCTCCAGACTGAGACTGAATCAGTGTGACGATGATGTGCAGAGTCCTTCTGACTGTATAATGTGATGGGATGTCAGTCCCATGAAAAACCCATTACCTGCCCTGTGTGTGTGTGTGTGTGTGTGTGTGTGTGTGTGTGTGTGTGTGTGTGTCCAGGTGTAATATCCTTCTAGATATTATCCTCCTAGATGAGAAACGTTCAGGACAAGACGTTGCTGTCGAGCTGTGTAATGTGTGTGTGTGTGCTTGTCATTTTAGACCCACTCCACTTTTCCAATCAGACACTGACAACAGCTATCAGTCACAGTGTGTGTGTGTGTGTGTGTGTGTGTGTGTGTGTGTGTGTGTGGAGTTAATCGGGTCATGACAAAGATGAAAAAGTGGAAACATGACTTCTTCACTCTGCTTGTCGTTCTCTGGTGTTTTATGTCTTTACTACAGAATCAAATCACATCAGGAACCAGAGCGACCAGAACAACCGTCTAACATCCCAGTAACCTTCCTGCAGCGACCGTCTAACATCCCAGTAACCTTCCTACAGCTACTGTCTAACATCCCAGTAACCTCCCTACAGCAGCTGTCTGACATCCCAGTAACCTTCCTACAGCAGCCGTCTAACATCCCAGTAACCTTCCTACAGCAGCCGTCTAACATCCCAGTAACCTCCCTACAGCAGCCGTCTAACATCCCAGTAACCTTCCTACAGCAGCCGTCTAACATCCCAGTAACCTCCCTACAGCAGCCGTCTAACATCCCAGTAACCTCCCTACAGCGACCGTCTAACATCCCAGTAACCTTCCTACAGCAGCCGTCTAACATCCCAGTAACCTTCCTGCAGCAGCTGTCTAACATCCCAGTAACCTACCTACAGCAGCTGTCTAACATCCCAGTAACCTCCCTACAGCAGCCGTCTAACATCCCAGTAACCTTCCTACAGCGACCGTCTGACATCCCAGTAACCTTCCTACAGCGACCGTCTGACATCCCAGTAACTTCCCTACAGTGACTATCTACCATCGCAGTAACCTTCCTACAGCAGCCATCTAACATCCCAGTAATCTTCCTACAGCGACCGTCTGACATCCCAGTAACCTTCCTACAGCAGCCGTCTAACATCCCAGTAACCTTCCTACAGCAGCCGTCTAACATCCCAGTAACCTTCCTACAGCGACCGTCTAACATCCCAGTAACCTTCCTACAGCAGCCGTCTAACATCCCAGTAACCTTCCTACAGCAGCCGTCTAACATCCCAGTAACCTTCCTACAGCAGCCGTCTAACATCCCAGTAATCTTCCTACAGCGACCGTCTGACATCCCAGTAACCTTCCTACAGCAGCCGTCTAACATCCCAGTAACCTTCCTACAGCAGCCGTCTAACATCCCAGTAACCTTCCTACAGCAGCCGTCTAACATCCCAGTAACCTTCCTACAGCGACCGTCTGACATCCCAGTAACCTTCCTACAGCGACCGTCTGACATCCCAGTAACCTTCCTGCAGCGACTATCTTACATCCCAGTAACCTCCCTACAGTGACCGTCTAACATCCCAGTAACCTTCCTACAGCAGCCGTCTAACATCCCAGTAACCTTCCTGCAGCAGCTGTCTAACATCCCAGTAACCTCCCTACAGCGACCGTCTAACATCCCAGTAACCTTCCTGCAGCAGCTGTCTAACATCCCAGTAACCTTCCTGCAGCAGCTGTCTAACATCCCAGTAACCTCCCTACAGCAGCTGTCTGACATCCCAGTAACCTTCCTGCAGCAGCCGTCTAACATCCCAGTAACCTTCCTACAGCAGCTGTCTAACATCCCAGTAACCTTCCTACAGCAGCCGTCTGACATCCCAGTAACCTCCCTACAGCAGCTGTCTAACATCCCAGTAACCTTCCTGCAGCAGCTGTCTAACATCCCAGTAACCTTCCTACAGCAGCTGTCTAACATCCCAGTAACCTTCCTACAGCGACCGTCTAACATCCCAGTAACCTCCCTACAGCAGCTGTCTAACATCCCAGTAACCTTCCTGCAGCAGCTGTCTAACATCCCAGTAACCTCCCTACAGCAGCTGTCTAACATCCCAGTAACCCTCCTACAGCGACCGTCTAACATCCCAGTAACCTTCCTACAGCAGCCGTCTAACATCCCAGTAACCTTCCTACAGTGACTATCTAACATCCCAGTAACCCTCCTACAGCGACCATCTAACATCCAAGTAACCTTCCTACAGCAGCTGTCTAACATCCCAGTAACCTTCCTACAGCAGCTAACATCCCAGTAACCTTCCTACAGCAGCTGTCTAACATCCCAGTAACCTTCCTACAGCAGCTAACATCCCAGTAACCTTCCTACAGTGACTATCTAACATCCCAGTAATCCTCCTACAGCGACCGTCTAACATCCCAGTAACCTTCCTACAGCAGCTGTCTAACATCCCAGTAACCTTCCTACAGCAGCTGTCTAACATCCCAGTAACCTCCCTACAGCGACTAACTTACATCCCAGTAACCTTCCTACAGCAGCTGTCTAACATCCCAGTAACCTCCCTACAGCGACTATCTTACATCCCAGTAACCTTCCTACAGCGACCGTCTGACATCCCAGTAACCTTCCTGCAGCAGCTGTCTAACATCCCAGTAACCTTCCTACAGCGACCGTCTAACATCCCAGTAACCTTCCTACAGCAGCCGTCTAACATCCCAGTAACCTTCCTACAGCAGCTGTCTAACATCCCAGTAACCTTCCTACAGCGACCGTCTAACATCCCAGTAACCTTCCTGCAGCAGCTGTCTAACATCCCAGTAACCTTCCTACAGCAGCTGTCTAACATCCCAGTAACCTTCCTACAGCAGCTGTCTAACATCCCAGTAACCTCCCTACAGCAGCCGTCTGACATCCCAGTAACCTTCCTACAGCGACCGTCTAACATCCCAGTAACCTTCCTACAGCAGCTGTCTAACATCCCAGTAACCTCCCTACAGCGACTAACTTACATCCCAGTAACCTTCCTACAGCAGCTGTCTAACATCCCAGTAACCTCCCTACAGCGACTATCTTACATCCCAGTAACCTTCCTACAGCGACCGTCTGACATCCCAGTAACCTTCCTGCAGCAGCCGTCTAACATCCCAGTAACCTTCCTACAGCGACCGTCTAACATCCCAGTAACCTTCCTACAGCGACCGTCTAACATCCCAGTAACCTCCCTACAACGACTATCTAACATCCCAGTAACCTTCCTGCAGCAGCCGTCTAACATCCCAGTAACCTTCCTACAGTGACCGTCTAACATCCCAGTAACCTTCCTACAGCGACCGTCTAACATCCCAGTAACCTCCCTACAACGACTATCTAACATCCCAGTAACCTTCCTGCAGCAGCCGTCTAACATCCCAGTAACCTTCCTACAGCGACCGTCTAACATCCCAGTAACCTTCCTGCAGCAGCCGTCTAACATCCCAGTAACCTTCCTACAGCAGCTGTCTAACATCCCAGTAACCTTCCTACAGCAGCCGTCTGACATCCCAGTAACCTCCCTACAGTGACCGTCTGACATCCCAGTAACCTCCCTACAACGACTATCTAACATCCCAGTAACCTTCCTACAGCGACCGTCTGACATCCCAGTAACCTCCCTACAGCAGCCGTCTGACATCCCAGTAACCTCCCTACAGCAGCCGTCTAACATCCCAGTAACCTCCCTACAGCAGCCGTCTAACATCCCAGTAACCTCCCTACAGCAGCCGTCTGACATCCCAGTAACCTCCCTACTGAACCACAGCCAGCATGAAACCTAACAAAGTTTCTTGTGAAAGTGTCAGAAACAGAAACAGCAGAAACTCTCTGAAGTCTGTAAAAACTGAAATATTTTGTTCATCTACAATAAAACAGTTTTCAGTCTGAATGAGTTCTGTGTGTTTGTCTGTAAAGGTCGAGGACAGAATGAGTCTGTAAACTAAACACCAGTGAACACCTGCCTCACATTGGAAGAAGACACTTCTACAGTGTTTCTGTCATGAAAAGCTCCAGACGGATTTACAAAAAGAACATTTGGAGACGCCTGATTTATGTAAACACGTCCTGATTAAGACAAAATCACAGGAGAGTGGAGAGAAGAACAATTAGTGGACGCCGAGGTTCTAGCAGAGCTCATTACTAGCAAGAAGAAGAACATTAAGACCTGATGATGTTCATGAATCTTCAGTTTTATCTGACTCGAGGCCCTTTGATCCAACACCTTCATTCAATTAGGACTCTTGTGAAGGATTTTACTCATCTGTGTATTTACTTAGTTTCAATTTTAGTTCTTTTTCTTCATTTATATTTTATTTTTTACTATTCTCTCTCTTTTTTCCTTAGTAACTATATTATTATATTATTCTGATGTCTGATATTTCTTCACTGAGCTCTATGTGGAGTTTGCTCAATAAAAATATTCTGTTCAAGAGAAATCAGAGTGACTTCAGGTTCAGACAGAAATAAACTAACCAGCTGTTAACAGCATGATGTCACCGACATCTCATCCAGCAATCAGCAGCCTTTTCTTTAAGGATTTGGTTGTTGTTTTTCTGTATTTGTCTTCATGTTTGGATCCAAACCAACAATGAACTGATCTACTAACAAGTATTGTGTGTGTATCAAAGCTGATATATCTGATTAAAAACACGTCAGTGAGTCACACCGCTGCACTGGGTCACATGTTCCTTCATCGTGAAGAGTTTGGTCGCGTTCGTTTGTTTGCTAATAACAGCATCATGTTTTCAGTCTCCAGAGAGTAGTCCTGTGTACGGCAGACGCTACTGAGCATGTGCAGGAACGCTGTTCTGTTTACAGCTTCACCAGTTTGTTGTGCTGCAGATCACAACATCTAACTTTGTAGTGAAGTTCTTTGAGAAATGAGTAATTCCCCGCATGCACAGTGGCGGGTTGTTATCGTATCGCTGTTGTTACTCGTTTAAACATCCAAACATGAAATTAGTTGACCAGAAGAAAAATATAGAAAATCAACAACTGAATCCTTTAAGATGGTTCAGGAATCAACACCTTTTAGTGTTGTCTTTTGTTGGTCAGTCACCTGACTGTCCTCTCATCTGTAACAATAAACTGGTCGGTAACTGGGAGTCACCACATTATTCTCAGTATCTCAGTCTGGGATGAAGCGGCTGATCCAGGAATCACCACCAACATAACCACAGGATGAGAAGAGGAACCACATCTTTATTGTCTAACTGGTCAATAAATTGAATCCCCTTTTGTTAAGGTGGCATCAAGGTGGTGGCTAGAACCAGCACCAGTTCACCCAGTATAAAGTTGACCTGGTGGTGACTCAGGATGACAGAACCTCATGTATGAACATTATAGTGGAAGATAATAAACTGGCTGTTAATCTGGAAAATGTAGAAACTCAATAACACAAGGTGCTGATTCAGAAACTGAACAAGTCTGTTTATTTCTGTATAATTAGTGTAATTATTAATTAATATTAAAGTGTTGAGCTTGTTTCCAGTCTGGTCTGAAACAGGAGCAGGAACCTGAAACTGGTTTAAACCTGCAGAGACACTGAGACACTTTCCTTTATTCTCTGTTTTTCTTTTCGTCTCTTCAAGGTCAAAACCAGCTCGACTATCTGTGGTTTCATCACACACACACACACACACACACACACACACACACACACACACACACACACACACACACACACAGAGCCATCACCTCCTCGGAGGCAGAGAGAGAGCTGCTGTTTTCAGTTTAAAGGCTATCAAAACACTGCTTTGAAGAGAGAATTTATCTGTGTGTGTGTGTGTGTGTGTGTGTATGTGTGTGTGTGTGTGTGTGTATATGTGTGTGTGTGTGTGTGTGTGTGTGTGTATGTGTGTGTGTGTGTGTGTGTGTGTGTGTCACAGTAGGCCATAGAGAAGCTGTTTTTATGTGAAAGTGAAGCTGTTTTCTGCTGCTTCAGGGCTTCAGCCAGTCACACTGAGTGGGAGGTGTGTGTGTGTGTGTGCGTGTGTTCATGTGTGTGTGTGTGTTAATGTGTGTGTGTGTTAATGTGTGTGTGTGTGTGTGTGTGTGTGTCTGTTAATGTGTGTGTGTGTTAATGTGTGTGTGTGTGTGTTAATGTGTGTGTGTTATATACAAGGCGAACAGCTGTTAAGAGTGTTTGAGGCCCACTGGTGACACAACCTCTCCCACAAACACATAGACACACCATCGTGTAGACAAATCCGGCCATTTCCCTTATATATCTATCCATATGTATATCTGTATATATATTAGCGCTGACAAAATTAACACATTTGTCTTGTAATCAATTTGAAATTATTTAAGTAATTTGAAATATTTAATCATTTAACTTAACGCAATAATGCAGCTGATGACGGGTGATGAATGATGAGGTGATGAGGTGTGATGACGTGATGAGGTGATGAGGTGATGAGGTGATGACGTGATGACATGTGATGAGGTGATGACATGTGATGAGGTGATGAGGTGTGATGAGGTGTGATGAGGTGTGATGAGGTGATGACGTGATGAGGTGATGACGTGTGATGAGGTGATGACGTGTGATGAGGTGATGACGTGATGAGGTGTGATGAGGTGATGATGTGATGAGGTGTGATGAGGTGATGAGGTGATGAGGTGTGATGAGGTGATGAGGTGTGATGAGGTGATGAGGTGATGAGGTGATGACGTGATGACGTGATGACATGTGATGAGGTGATGACATGTGATGAGGTGATGAGGTGATGACATGTGATGAGGTGATGAGGTGATGAGGTGATGACGTGATGACATGTGATGAGGTGATGACATGTGATGAGGTGATGAGGTGTGATGAGGTGTGATGAGGTGTGATGAGGTGATGACGTGATGAGGTGATGACGTGTGATGAGGTGATGACGTGTGATGAGGTGATGACGTGATGAGGTGTGATGAGGTGATGAGGTGTGATGAGGTGATGAGGTGTGATGAGGTGATGAGGTGATGAGGTGTGATGAGGTGATGAGGTGTGATGAGGTGATGACGTGATGAGGTGATGAGGTGATGAGGTGATGATGTGTGATGAGGTGATGAGGTGATGACGTGATGAGGTGATGAGGTGTGATGAGGTGATGAGGTGATGAGGTGATGACGTGATGAGGTGATGACGTGATGAGGTGTGATGAGGTGATGAGGTGATGAGGTGTGATGAGGTGATGAGGTGATGAGGTGATGAGGTGTGATGAGGTGATGAGGTGATGACGTGATGAGGTGATGAGGTGATGACGGGTGATGAGGTGATGACGTGTGATGAGGTGATGACGTGTGATGAGGTGTGATGAGGTGATGAGGTGATGAGGTGTGATGAGGTGATGAGGTGATGACGTGTGATGAGGTGATGAGGTGATGACGTGTGATGAGGTGATGAGGTGTGATGAGGTGATGAGGTGATGAGGTGTGATGAGGTGATGAGGTGTGATGAGGTGATGAGGTGATGAGGTGTGATGAGGTGTGATGAGGTGATGAGGTGTGATGAGGTGATGAGGTGATGACATGTGATGAGGTGATGAGGTGTGATGAGGTGATGAGGTGTGATGAGGTGATGAGGTGTGATGAGGTGATGAGGTGATGAGGTGATGAGGTGTGATGAGGTGATGAGGTGTGATGAGGTGTGATGAGGTGATGAGGTGTGATGAGGTGATGAGGTGTGATGAGGTGATGAGGTGTGATGAGGTGATGAGGTGATGAGGTGTGATGAGGTGTGATGAGGTGATGAGGTGTGATGAGGTGATGAGGTGTGATGAGGTGATGAGGTGATGAGGTGTGATGAGGTGATGAGGTGTGATGAGGTGTGATGAGGTGTGATGAGGTGATGAGGTGTGATGAGGTGATGAGGTGTGATGAGGTGATGAGGTGTGATGAGGTGATGAGGTGATGAGGTGTGATGAGGTGATGAGGTGTGATGAGGTGTGATGAGGTGATGAGGTGTGATGAGGTGATGAGGTGTGATGAGGTGTGATGAGGTGATGAGGTGTGATGAGGTGATGAGGTGATGAGGTGTGATGAGGTGATGAGGTGTGATGAGGTGATGACGTGATGAGGTGATGAGGTGATGAGGTGATGATGTGTGATGAGGTGATGAGGTGATGAGGTGTGATGAGGTGATGAGGTGTGATGAGGTGATGAGGTGATGAGGTGATGACGTGATGAGGTGATGAGGTGATGAGGTGATGACGGGTGATGAGGTGATGAGGTGTGATGAGGTGATGACGTGTGATGAGGTGTGATGAGGTGATGAGGAGATGACGGATGATGAGGTGATGAGGTGATGACGTGTGATGAGGTGATGAGGTGATGACGTGTGATGAGGTGATGAGGTGATGACGTGTGATGAGGTGATGAGGTGATGAGGTGTGATGAGGTGATGAGGTGATGAGGTGTGATGAGGTGATGACGTGATGAGGTGTGATGAGGTGTGATGAGGTGATGAGGTGTGATGAGGTGATGAGGTGTGATGAGGTGATGAGGTGATGACGTGATGAGGTGTGATGAGGTGTGATGAGGTGATGAGGTGTGATGAGGTGATGAGGTGATGAGGTGTGATGAGGTGATGACGTGATGAGGTGTGATGAGGTGATGAGGTGATGAGGTGTGATGAGGTGATGAGGTGTGATGAGGTGATGAGGTGATGAGGTGATGACGTGTGATGAGGTGATGAGGTGTGATGAGGTGATGACGTGATGAGGTGTGATGAGGTGATGAGGTGATGAGGTGTGATGAGGTGTGATGAGGTGATGAGGTGTGATGAGGTGATGAGGTGATGAGGTGTGATGAGGTGTGATGAGGTGATGAGGTGTGATGAGGTGTGATGAGGTGTGATGAGGTGTGATGAGGTGATGAGGTGATGAGGTGATGAGGTGTGATGAGGTGATGAGGTGATGAGGTGTGATGAGGTGATGAGGTGATGACGTGTGATGAGGTGATGAGGTGTGATGAGGTGATGAGGTGTGATGAGGTGATGAGGTGTGATGAGGTGTGATGAGGTGATGAGGTGTGATGAGGTGATGAGGTGTGATGAGGTGATGAGGTGTGATGAGGTGATGACGTGTGATGAGGTGATTTTTTTCATATTGAAATATTCATCACAGAAAAAAAGATATTGCAATGTCAGTTTTTTTCCAATATCGTGCAGCCTTATAAGAAATGTTTTATTGGAGGAAGGAAGCAGAGAATGTGTGTTCAAAGTTAAAAAGATGCTGTTAAACAATAGTATTTGAATTTAAATATACATCCTTTGTGTTGATTCTATATTAATTTAATATCCATTATTATGAGCTTCAAATTGTGCAATTAATTAGTTCATTTTTTTAATCGATTGACAGCCCTAACATACACACACACACACACACACACACACACAAACGTGCTGTGTGTGTGTGTGTGTGTGTGTGTGTGTGTGTGTTTGTGTGTGTGTGTGTGTGTGTGTTAACATGTGCGTGTAAACAGTTGGTGGAAAGTTTCCATCTTCAGGCTGGTAAATATTCAAATGTAATTTTGTGCGAGCTGTGAGTGAAAGTGTTCTGCTGTCTCACACTGAACCCAGTCCAGGATGAAAACTACAGACTGGTTTCACTGCGGCTCTTCCTGTGGAAAATACCTGAGCTCACAGTCTTTAATCAAGTCTCAATGCAATGACAATGAACACACTATTCTACCTTTAAAACCACAGACAGAGTTTAATGAAGAGTTGTGAAAGACACAATAATGATGAAGGTGGGAGATGTTTATTGAAGCTGAGGCTGGTAAGATGTTTGTATTTACAGTTATTATAAAACTAAGATACATGAATTTAATATGAGACTGTATATACTGTACATAACCACCTGCTGTATGAGTAACCTGTCCCTTGTTTACCCATTCAGTAGTTATTGTTTCACCTGTAAATACTGTAGACGTTGTTTGTTGTCATCCAGTTGTTGTTTAACAGCTACATGTTTATGTTTAATTACTGCATCTTTCTGAAGATTGTTGTGTGTGAGAACATTGAGAGCCTCTAGAAACAATATGTAAACAAACAAACAAATAAATAAAATTAATAAGTTATTTGGGAAACAACGAGACCCACATGAAATAAATAAAGTGTGTCTGACCTGGTAGCTGCTTGTCGCCAGCCGCTGGCGCGACGCGAATGTACGGCGTGGTGAGCTGCGTGACGATTATAGCAGCTATTCATCCAGGAAGGCATGCAGAGAGACAGACAGGCAGAGAGACAGACAGGCAGAGAGACAGACAGGCAGAGAGACAGACAGGCAGACAGGAACAGAGAGAGAGAGACAGGCTGTAGCTGTTTGTACTGAAGCAGAAATATTAGTCACATGCAGCATCGTCCTGCTCTCCTGACGGACGTCATCAGCCTGTAACGACTCTCATCATCATTATAAACTGAAAACTGACTGATACACTTTCATAATTATCTTTAATTAATGCTTAATTAACTATTAATATGTAAAAGGTTTGAACACAAACATTAGAGAGCTTTTTATTTACAGGAGAGCAGAGTGCTGTTCAGTTCAACAGGAAGTAGTTTTAGAAGCAGACCTGGAAGAGAAGCTCGTTAATCAGCCAATCAATCATCAAACATTAGTAATCAAAGAAGCAGAAAGAGCAGCAGCAGCTCAGAGAGAAGAATCTCCCAACACACCCACCATCAGACCAGTTACACACCCACCATCAGACCAGTTACACACCTACCATCAGACCAGTTACACACCCACCATCAGACCAGTTACACACCCACCATCAGACCAGTTAGCTCCAACGCTAACTGCTGCTAAAACCACAACGTCTGATCAATAAACCTGATAAATGTAGTTAATTAAAACAAACAATATGTAACATTTGAAAACACCATGTAATATATATGTATAGATATATATTCAAGATAAAAGATTTAACATGTTTTATTTACATATATTTAGACAATATACTTTATATATGTATGTAAATACATATACAAACACAACCCTACACTTATTTCTAATAAGTTGTTTAAATATATATATTCTAATAAATATTTTAGATAACATACACATATATCCTACATCACATATGTTTTAATATAATCATACCTTATATGTGTTGTTTAAATATTATTATTTATTTATTATATGGATTTTATGCAGTCAGTGTGTGCAAATAAAAAATATTATATATATCTGTAAAGATATATTGGACATGTGTTTATATATTGTATGTTTGGTATATTTTTAAACATATAAGCAACATGTGTTTCACTGACATACAGTTTATACTATTATGTAGTTGACAGTTTGGACCATATATCACACTTGTGCACAATTATTCTTTGCATATGTTTGTTTGTCTTCCTCCTTTTACCTGAAACTAGCGTGTGATTGTGTGTGAGGTGAGCGGCATTGTGGGAGATTGAGTGTGTTACTTCAGAAACGAACCGATGTGTGTTTTCTTTGTACTAAACTGTCAGTTAACATTCAGCAGACGTTCAGCTCTCCTTTACATTCACATCAGCTCTGCTCACTGTCAGCGCAGCAAGGCATCATGGGTACTCTGAAAGGGAAGAGGGGGGAGGAGAAAACCCCCCCCTGGGAGATCTGGTTGGCTGCTGCAGCGTGACTGACAGGTGCCAGGGGACGGGCAGAGCCAATCAGCACCTGATGTTGTTAGTCACCAGAACTGTGCTCCAATAAAAGCTGATTAAAGTGTGTCTGTGTGTGTGTGTGTGTGTGTGTGTGTGTGTGTGTGTGTGTGTGTGTGTGTGTGCGTGAGTGTGTGAATGTTTGTGAGTGTGTGAATGTTTGTGAGTGTGTGAATGTTTGTGTGTGTGTGTGTGTGTGTGTGTGTGTGTGTGTGTGTGTGTGAATGTTTGTGAGTGTGTGTGTGAATGTTTGTGTGTGTGTGTGTGAATGTTTGTGTGTGTGTGTGTGTGTGTGTGAATGTTTGTGAGTGTGTGTGTGAATGTTTGTGTGTGTGTGTGTGAATGTTTGTGTGTGTGTGTGTGTGTGTGAATGTTTGTGAGTGTGTGTGTGAATGTTTGTGTGTGTGTGTGTGAATGTTTGTGTGTGTGTGTGTGTGTGTGAATGTTTGTGAGTGTGTGTGTGAATGTTTGTGTGTGTGTGAATGTTTATATGTGTGTGTGTGTGTGTGTGTGTGTGTGTGTGTGTGGATGTTTATATGTGTGTGTGTGTGTGTGTGAATGTTTGTGTGTGTGTGTGTGTGTGTGTGTGTGTGTGTGTGTGTGTGGATGTTTATATGTGTGTGTGTGTGTGTGAATGTTTGTGTGTGTGTGTGTGAGTGTGTGTGTGTGTGAATGTTTGTGAGTGTGTGTGTGTGAATGTTTGTGTGTGTGTGTGTGTGAGTGTGTGAGTGTGTGAATGTTTGTGAGTGTGTGTGAGTATGTGTGTGTGTGTGTGAATGTTTATATGTGTGTGTGAATGTTTGTGAGTGTGTGTGTGTGTGTGAATGTTTGTGAGTGTGTGTGTGTGTGTGTGTGTGAATGTTTGTATGTGTGTGTGAGTGTGAATGTTTGTGAGTGTGTGTGTGTGAATGTTTGTGTGTGTGTGAGTGTGAGTGTGAATGTTTGTGTGTGTGTGTGTGTGTGTGTGTGTGTGTGTGTGTGTGAGTGTGTGAGTGTGTGTGAATGTGTGTGTGTGTGTTAGTGAATGTTTGTGTGTGTGTGTGTGTGTGAATGTTTGTGTGTGTGTGAGTGTGTGTATGTGTGTGAGTGTGTGTGAATGTGTGTGTGTGTGTTAGTGAGTGTGTGTGTGTGTGTGTGTGTGTGTGTTAGTGAGTGTGTGTGTGTGTGTGTGTGTGTGTGTGTGTGTGTGTGTGTGTGTGTGTTAGTGAGTGTGTGAGTGTGAGTGTGTGTGTGTGTGTGTGTGTGTGTGTGTGTGTGTGTGTGTGTGTGTTAGTGAGTGTGTGTGTGTGTGTGTGTGTGTGTGTGTGTTAGTGAGTGTGTGAGTGTGAGTGTGAGTGAGTGTGTGAGTGTGAGTGTGTGTGTGTGTGTGTGTGTGTTTATCCTGGATGTTCATCAGGGGACAGTATTTTAGCTTGTTTAGCTCTGATGCTAAACAGCTCTCTGGACACTCGTAGAGTCCCAGTCATTAGCCTGGTGTTAGCCTAGTGTTAGCGTAGCATCCAGTGTCACGAGCCATCTGTGAGCCATTATACTTCTGGACAGGACCAGTGTGCTAACCATTAGCCTAGCGCTCCAACAGCTAGCTGCCATCTGTGTCTCATTATAAAGAATGGACTGGCTGCTGCCTTGCGAGCTAACCAGTCCAGCAGTCAGCAGATGTCAACAGAAACTGCATCTAACAACGCTAATCGCTAACAGTGCAAGGTAAAACATACTCTGTACCTGTCAAAATAAAACCATTGCATTCCTTATTATAGTGTACTCAACACCTTTCAAAATAAAATGCACTGTTGTTTTTCTTACCTTTAGTGGCGACGCGGACACAGTCGATCTTTGTCTCCTGTTAGAGAGAAAACACACACACACACACACATTTACTTAAGTCACTTTTGGGGACATTGCATAGACTTCCATTCATTTCCTGGAGCCTTCCTCTAACTGCTGACCCAGACATCAGCTTTTATCAAATGGGGAAACGAGTTCTGTCCCCAGTCAGCTGGTCTTTAGTGTGGTGTGTTAAAGTAGGCTAAAGGCCAAAACACTTTTATTGTCTATGTAAACCCCACGCCGGCCGTGGCTAGGTGGGCACCGGGTCATGACGA
This sequence comes from Thunnus albacares, assembly GCF_914725855.1. NCBI lineage: Eukaryota > Metazoa > Chordata > Actinopteri > Scombriformes > Scombridae > Thunnus > Thunnus albacares. The sequence goes on along the minus strand of NC_058126.1, from coordinate 512,930 downwards.
CGCTTCGTGCCACTCCTATTTCCAGTGTTGCCGCCACTGAACAAACACGTTCTCCAGAGAAAAAGCTGTTTTGGCTCAACTACAGACGTTATTCACCAGTTTGTTGCTTTTCACTGTAGTTTGAACTGTTTCACTTAAACCAGAAATGAACTGTTGGTTGATCTGCTGCTCAGGTTATTATTAAGTTATTAATCAAAAATAGACGACGTTCTGTTGTCCTGCACTGTACTCAGAACTAGCACCAGTAACTACTACTGGTGCTAGGGTCATATAACGCACACACACACACACACACACACACACATACACACGAACACACACACACACACACACACACACAGTGAGACAGGTTTTGGTGAAAGGTGAGAGAGAACATCTTGTGTCTTTCTGGTTTTAACAAACAGACGACAAATTAACCACAAGAGCTCAT
>NC_058126.1:500000-507500 GCF_914725855.1 Thunnus albacares | reverse complement strand
ACTCTACCGACTCTACTAAAACTCTACCGACTCTACTAAAACTCTACTGACTCTACTAAAACTCTACTGACTCTACTAAAACTCTACCGACTCTACGAAAACTCTACCGACTCTACTAAAACTCTACCGACTCTACTAAAACTCTACCGACTCTACTAAAACTCTACTGACTCTACTAAAACTCTACCGACTCTACTAAAACTCTACCGACTCCACGAAAACTCTACCGACTCTACTAAAACTCTACCGACTCTACAAAAACTCTTCTGACTCTACGAAAACTCTACCGACTCTACAAAAACTCTTCTGACTCTACGAAAACTCTACTGACTCTACTAAAACTCTACTGACTCTACTAAAACTCTACAGACTCTACTAAAACTCTACTGACTCTACTAAAACTCTACTGACTCCACGAAAACTCTACTGACTCTACTAAAACTCTACAGACTCTACTAAAACTCTACTGACTCTACTAAAACTCTACTGACTCCACGAAAACTCTACTGACTCTACTAAAACTCTACAGACTCTACTAAAACTCTACCGACTCTACGAAAACTCTACTGACTCTACTAAAACTCTACCGACTCTACTAAAACTCTACTGACTCTACTAAAACTCTACTGACTCTACTAAAACTCTACCGACTCTACGAAAACCCTACTGACTCTACTAAAACTCTACTGACTCTACGAAAACTCTACCGACTCTACTAAAACTCTACTGACTCTACTAAAACTCTACTGACTCTACTAAAACTCTACCGACTCTACGAAAACCCTACTGACTCTACTAAAACTCTACCGACTCTACGAAAACTCTACCGACTCTACGAAAACTCTACCGACTCCACGAAAACTCTACCGACTCTACTAAAACTCTACCGACTCCACGAAAACTCTACCGACTCTACGAAAACCCTACTGACTCTACTAAAACTCTACCGACTCTACGAAAACTCTACCGACTCCACGAAAACTCTACCGACTCTACTAAAACTCTACCGACTCCACGAAAACTCTACCGACTCTACTAAAACTCTACCGACTCTACAAAAACTCTTCTGACTCTACGAAAACTCTACCGACTCTACAAAAACTCTTCTGACTCTACGAAAACTCTACTGACTCTACTAAAACTCTACAGACTCTACTAAAACTCTACTGACTCTACTAAAACTCTACTGACTCCACGAAAACTCTACTGACTCTACTAAAACTCTACAGACTCTACTAAAACTCTACTGACTCCACGAAAACTCTACTGACTCTACTAAAACTCTACAGACTCTACTAAAACTCTACTGACTCTACTAAAACTCTACAGACTCTACTAAAACTCTACTGACTCTACTAAAACTCTACCGACTCCACGAAAACTCTACCGACTCCACGAAAACTCTACCGACTCTACGAAAACTCTACCAACTCTACTAAAACTCTACCGACTCTACAAAAACTCTACTGACTCTACAACAACTATACAGCTCTACGAAAACTCTACGGACTCTACAAAAATTCTACCGACTCTACTAAAACTGTACCAACTCTACGAAAACTCTACCGACTCTACAAAAACTGTACCGACTCTACAACAACTATACAGCTCTACTAAAATTCTACAGACTCTACGAAAACTCTACAGACTCTACGAAAATCTCGTAACCCTACGAAAACTCTATGAGAACTATAACGCTCTACAAAAACTGTACAGACTCTAAGAAAACTCTATGAATACTCTACGGGCTCTACAAGAACTGTACCAACTGACTCAACAAAAACTCTACTGACTCCTGCTCCTGAATGCAGCACGGTCAGTTTCAACTGTGTGTGTGTGTGTGTGTGTGTGTGTGTGTGTGTGTGTGTGTGTGTGTGTTTGTCCTGAGGGAGCTCAGAAACAATGGTCGTGTTTTTCATGGGAACCAAGTTCAGGACAGAACTCATATATCACCACACACACATACACACACACACACACACACACACACACACAGTAACAAACACACACACGTGGAGGAGGGCGTGGACGGTGAAACTGCAGTATTGTCACATTTCCTGCCGGACAGGAAACTAGAGGAGGACAGGAAGACACACACACACACACTGCAGCATTTATCTGTACAGTTTAATTCCCCCCAAAAACAAACAGGAAAGAAAAAGATTTAATGGTCCTGCTTCTTTCTTGTCGTTCTCTCTCCTCCCCCTCACATCTGTCCCTCTTTTCTTTGTCTCTCTGTCTCTGACAAACCGCCTGCAATCACATTTCTCCACGCTCACGTCTCAGCACTTGTTGTGTGTGTCTGACAGTAATCTGATTACAGCTGCAGGTCGCCCGCGGCAACACCTTTTGTACTGCGATCTGAGGCTGTTATATACATGAGTGAGTGTGTGTGTGTGTGTGTGTGTGTGTGTGTGTGTGTGTGTATGTGTGTGTGTGTGTGTGCCTGAGGGACGACACACTCTGGTGTCAGAGGAAACAAAAGCAAAGTTAAATATAAACACGCAAACATGAAATCGTATCTTAGAGCAGCATCTGTTCAATCTGATGGATTTCACATCATGTCAATTAACACACTGCACGTCAACGCACACGCACACGCGCGCTTCTTGTTCCTGCATAAAGACAAACACAAATCTCGACTCGCTTGAAAATGATCCTTTTTTCTTCTTTTCACCTCTGTTTCTTCTTTCAATCACTCGACCCGTCGGAGTGTATTTCATGTAAACGCTGCGTTCTCCCACGCCACCTGAACTAACCATTTTTGTTTAGTTCCTGACAGAACTTTAAACATCTGGACTCATCAGTTTAACATCAGATGTGACAAAGAAAAGCAAGAAACTGTCATTAAAAAAAGACAAAATGAATGATTCAGTAATCAACATAGTTGCAGATACATTTTTTATTCTGATGGAGTAATCAGTGAATTGATGGACGGTGTCAGTGTTGCACAGATATAAGAACCATGTGGATGTAAATCTTAGTTTTGGGACTACATTTCCCAACATGCTGTTCTGTGATAACCACTTAAAAAGTCCTCATGTCTGCTCATTAGAAATCTCTACATACTGATTAATAATAAAACCACTAATGAAACAAACTAACTGTGATGAAGGTTTTACGTTTCCTGTTTCGTGTCGATCAGCTGACTGCTGCTGTTAGTTGTGACGACTGTTAGTATGATGTCGTCTGTGCCCTGCTGATGTCACTGTCACGCCATTCACTGGCTTTAACACGCGATGTGTATCTGTGTAAAGACACACGCGTGTTAATGCAGCTGTAAACGCACTCGGAGCACATTGATTGGATCTCAGCGGGTTTAAATCTGCGGAGCGTAACCGTCCCAGTGAAAGGTGAAAGGTCACGTAGCTCCGCCTCCTCCCGCCGGCCAAAGCGAGCCCCATAAAAACTACAAGTAGCAGCTTCAAGTTTTCCCTCGAAACGGTGAAAGACGTCTGTTGCAGCAGCGGTTTTGTTGACCTGTCTTATATGTTATATGTTTGTTGACGTGTCCGCCAGCTCCGCCCACCTCGTTAGCTTATTAACATCCAATCACAATGCGAGCACGGCCGAGAACACGCAAAGAGCTACTGATCATCATCCAGACACTGATCACATGTTCATAGCAGGAGATTAGTGGGGAAGGGGCCAGTGATGTCACAGTGATGTCACAGTGGAGTTTGTAATGAAAGACACTATCCAGGTGCATTATGGGAAATGTTGGATCCAGAGTCTGTGGAATAGATGTTTAAAATCTGTCACATGTTCAACTGAACCTGAGAGTTTCTGATAAAGCTACGAGAAGAAGTGAGAGACTCTAATGTTGGGGGGTCAGTTCAGATCCAGATCACCACCCCCCTCCACCCCGCCCCCCCCCCCCCACCCCCCCATCTCTGCTCCGTCATACTGATGCATGTTGTTGTTTATTGTTTGTAAAGAGATAAAGTGTAAATTAATAAATTGAGATGAACTGAAGCATCTTAAGAAAAGGAAACATTGTGTGTGTGTGTGTGTGTGTGTGTGTGTGTGTGTGTGTGTGTGTGTGAGTGTGTGTGAGTGTGTGTGTGTGTGTGTGTGTGTGTGTGTCTGATTGACACATTAGCTGTTAATCCCTTGTTAATCCTCGGTGTTAGCAGCAGGCTCTGATTAGCCCCGCCTGCTGATCGTTAATTAACCAAATCCCTCGTTACAGCGGAACGATGGAGATCAGACAGCTGTTGACATGACGACTGTTACCGCGGATACCGCCTCCCTCTGTGACTGTGTGTGTGTGTGTGTGTGTGAGAGAGAGAATATCAGACGAGTAAGAAGTTTGTTTTTAAAAAAAGAAAATGTGAATCTTGTGACGTCGTGTTTTAAAATGACACACTGGACGGTCGGTTTCTCTCCTCAAAGTGTTTTAACGTTTCAGTCATCAAAACTTTATAAAGCAGAAGATTGATGCTGCTGAATATTTGAACATGTGTGTGTGTGTGTGTGTGTGTGTGTGTGTGTTACCTGACTGGAGCGCCACGGCTCTGTGCTGGTTTCAGCAGGACGGTGACGGTGGAGTCGGTCTGGTTGAGAGGAGACTCCTGATCGTACGGCGGCATCTTCGGAGCTGCACACCACAAACTTTATTTTAACGATTTGTCTCACCAAAAAAGGAATGAAACACTAACATCGACCATTATAAAAGGAAAAATTAGCACTTATGTGGACAGATTTCATGGATATTTCATATCATATTCAACAATAACAGATATATATATATATATATATATATGTATATATATATATATATATATATATATATGAGCGTTGCAGGTTGCTACCTGAGATCTTGGTGGTGAACTGCGTGATGACCGGAGGGCCGAAGCCTTTAATGGTGGAGGCTCTGATAGTGAAGGAGTAGGTGGAGCCTGGGTAGAGGCCGGTGAACACGTGGCTCGTCTCATTGGCCGGTTTGAACACCTTTCCGCTCTGATTGGACAGGTCGAACTCTGTGTCGAAGGAGCTCAGAGCTTTGTAGGAGATCTGTGGAAGAAAGCAACGTTTTAATGTCTGGCTGCCTCACAGGGGATTGTGGGTAATGAAGTCTTCAGTGTTATCATTGACCACAAACTGACGGCGCCGTGTTTACCTGAAATCTGAGTTTTTTATTTGGTTTGTTTTTTTAAAAAAATTGTTTGTGTGATTATCAAATTGAATACAAGTTTATTTTACTGACCTGAATCACTGGTTGAAAATGAGACTTTTGCTAATGCTGCTACATTTGTGCTAAACAGTTCATCATTTTAAGACACAATGTTTTATTTTGTTGACATTCAACAACTACAGCTCCCATGAGCCTTTGCCAGTACACCTTCTGCTGGGACTCTGTACTGTTACATCAACCAGTACGACTGTTGCTAAATAAGCAAAATGAGGCTAAAGGCTCCCATATTATCTAAAATCTCTGTTCTGGTCATCAGTAAGAAATACTACATTACCCATGAGCCTCAGCTGCACCATAGCAGCTGATTTTATCCAACATTGATCCAAAATCAAAAAGGTGAAATTATTAAAATTTCTGTATTTATCCAATGAGTTCTACAAACATCTGAGAGACTGAAACTCTCTGATTGGTCGATTGTCAGAGCAAAGCACTCTGGGAGTTATAGTGTTTACCTCGTACTGTCGGATGAGGCCGTAGGTCTGCAGCGGTTCTCTCCAGCTCAGACTGATATGCTCCTCGTAGCTGCTGCCGAGGATGGAATCTACCGGAACCGCTCCGGGAACTGAAACACCAACATGAACGTAAACACTTTATTTACCAACATCTGCTGAACTACACAACAACAAACATTCCAGAGTCAGCTGGAGACACTTTCACACAGTTCAGCGTCTCGTACCGTCCTCGTCCGTCAGCACCAGCAGCTCCTCGCTCTCCTTGCGTCCCTCGGGGTTACTGAGGACGAGTCTCAGGCTGACGTTGGTGAACGGTGGAAGGTTACGTACAGTGTGCTGCGGCATGGCGCTCAGCGTGTCGTACACCACCTCCTCCCGCACCTCCTCCTTTAACGGCTCCCTGCAGGAGGAACAGGAGGAGGCCAGTTATTAACCTGTCAGCCCCTCCTCCTCTTTACTTGCTGGCCCCTCCCCTCCCTGCATTTACCTGCTGGCCCCTCCCCTCCCTGTCTTTACCTGCTGGCCCCTCCCCTCCCTGTCTTTACCTGCTGGCCCCTCCCCTCCCTGTCTTTACCTGCTGGCCCCTCCCCTCTTTGTGTTTACCTGCTGGCCCCTCCCCTCCCTGTGTTTACCTGCTGGCCCCTCCCCTCCCTGCATTTACCTGCTAGCCCCTCCCCTCCCTGTGTTTACCTGCTGGCCCCTCCCCTCCCTGTGTTTATCTGCTGGCCCCTCCCCTCCCTGCGTTTACCTGCTGGCCCCTCCCCTCCCTGTGTTTACCTGCTGGCCCCTCCCCTCCCTGCATTTACCTGCTAGCCCCTCCCCTCCCTGCATTTACCTGCTAGCCCCTCCCCTCCCTGTGTTTATCTGCTGGCCCCTCCCCTCCCTGCGTTTACCTGCTGGCCCCTCCCCTCCCTGTGTTTACCTGCTGGCCCCTCCCCTCCCTGCATTTACCTGCTAGCCCCTCCCCTCCCTGCATTTACCTGCTAGCCCCTCCCCTCCCTGTGTTTACCTGCTGGCCCCTCCCCTCCCTGTGTTTATCTGCTGGCCCCTCCCCTCCCTGTGTTTATCTGCTGGCCCCTCCCCTCCCTGCGTTTACCTGCTGGCCCCTCCCCTCCCTGTGTTTACCTGCTGGCCCCTCCCCTCCCTGTACTTACCTGGTGGGGGCCCCTGCAGGTCTGTAGCGGTACTGCACAGTTAGGTTGTAGCTGTGGCAGCGGGTCACGTTGTAGCCGAACGGTTCCCATCGAACTGTCACCTGTTTGGACTGAGTGTCGACCACCTCCAGACGCCGCGGGCCATGCATCGGATCTGACACACACGCACACACACACACACACACACACACACACACACACACACACGTTAATATTTTTAAGGTGGACTGAGCTCACTGCAGCCTTTTCCAGCAGTTTTGGGCGACCGCTCACTGTGACTGAACCTCCTAATGACCTCCTTCCTGCAGTCACGCAGCAGCACAGTGCGGACGAGATGAAAAAGGTTCAAATTGTCTTCTGACATTTGAGAGACACAAACTGGAGCAGACAGTCAGCTGGTTTTGATTTGGCAGCTTTTTTCTACTCAACTCAACTATGTGAAACAAAGCAAAACAAGAGAAATCATCGGTGTTGACACATAACTGAGCATGAACGCCCTCCTGAGCAGGTGGAAGTCATTCATGATTAACTGTAGTCATGGAGACGCTCAGAAACATGTAGAGACTGATGATAAAAGAGGAAACGTTCCTTTGGTGTTCTTGTCATATCAGAGCTGTGCAACTTGTAAATATATCACCGACATCCAGGTCATCAACTAAATATTTTCTCTCATAACTTATTGAGACTGAAAACAGCT
>NC_058126.1:482500-490000 GCF_914725855.1 Thunnus albacares | reverse complement strand
ACACACACACACACACAGAAACACACAGAAACATCTGAAACCAAGAACAAGATATAAATACAGACAGAGAAGTAAAAAGCTCTGGTGGACGAGCAGAGCGTGAAAATCTGAGGTGAAAAGAGACGCAGAGAGCGAACAGAGTGAAATATTCATATATTTTCTAAAAGCCTCGACAAACACCGCACACACTTTAATGGATGTTAACACACACACACACACAAAGAAAAGAAATGTTTTTATTTCATGACCAATGCTGTGTGTGACCCAACTGTCCCTCACACACACACACATACACACACACATAAACACACACTCACACACACACATTCGTGTGTACGTGTGTGTGTGTTTATGTGTATGTGTGTGTGTGTGTGTGTGTGTGTGTGTGTGTGTGTGTGTGTCATATATATAATAACAATTTATAAATATATAAACTGTGATTAGAGCTGCAACATTTAGCTGATTAATCATTTAAGGAAAAATATATTAAAATATAGATTATTATTATGATTAAAAATATATATCATATCTTCTTCTCTTTTCTTTCTTCTTTGTGCTTCAGACTGTTCAAACAGAACAACTCGGACATTTTTCAATATTTAAAGACAAAAATAATGAAAATAATAATATAAAATACAAACTACACGTTTGTTCTAAACGTCTCATCAGGTTGAAACTTCTCATTTTTAATTTAAATGATCTGATTTTTGTTTTTAGTGCGACAAACAAGAAGACGTCTCAGATTTATAATTAATGTTTTATATAATTATGATCTTAAATGAGAACATGCAATAGTTACCGATAAAAAATACAACTAAATAAAAGTTTGAGCACTAAAAAGGAATTTAAATGTAGTTTGAGACGTAAACTCAGCTGATTGTGACTGTTGAAGGACCAACAGATCATGTGACCTTTAATCTGACATTTAAACATTAAAACTTATTAAATAATTAACAGCTGAAAGTTCTTCATGCAGTTAAATTTACTTTCTTCAGCTTTTAAATGTTTCACTGTGTGATAAAATAACAGCAGGAAGACAGAAAGTCTGTTCCCAACACACCTGCCTCACGTCACTGCAGTCACATGACCAGCACTCAGCCAATCACGTGAAAGCTCTCTCTACTCGTTCTGCCTTCGTTATTCAAGATGACTTCATCCAGGATCAATAATCAATCCTCAAACTGCCTTCAAACAACCAAATGACAGATTCCCACTGAAATGTCAAACCAGACGACGGGTTCGTTCAACAGTCAGAGTATCTTAAACTATCAGTAACTCAACCAGCTGATCATAATGATTGATCAGTAACATCTCAACATTCTTTCATTATAAATCAGTGAGATATTTGTTCATGTTTAGAACCTCTTTGGGTTTAAGGACTTGTTGCTATGACGACAGATCCAGTGTATTTTCTGTTCATCCTTTGTGTCGCGTCTGAGCGTTTGGTCACCGTGACATCACGTATGAAGAGACATTAATGATGAAGCAGCTCACTGTGACTTCCTGTTTATCTGCCGCCACGCTGAGGCGCCTCACTGAGCTCTAAGTCCTGAAGCTTGTATGATGGACACACCGATTAATTATTAAACACACACACACACACACACACACACACACACACAGCAGCTGTGTATAATTCATTGGCAGTAAAATGAATAAATAAAAGTGAGTTGAAGACAGAGACGAGTGTTATTAGAGCGAACATCATCACACTGAGTGTGTGTGTGTTTGTGTGTGTTTGTGTGTGTGTGTTTGTGTGTGTGTGTGTGTTTGTGTGTGTGTGTTTGTGTGTGTGTGTGTGTTTGTGTGTGTGTGTTTGTGTGTGTGTGACAGAAACACACTGTGAGCTCTGCTAGCTGTCAATCACACATCTTTAAATGTTTCTTGTGTTTCCTGCTGTTGGCCTCAGAGGAGCGTTTGTTTTAATCTGCTGACAGTCCCACAGGGGTGGAGTTTACTGCAGATGAACAATCAGACTGACAGTCTGATCTAGAACCTACAAAAACTTTATGAAGCACCCCTACACATGACACCAAGCCTATAGGACCACTAGAACCTCATAAAGGTTCACTAGAACCTCTTCACAAAGTCTTAGAACCTTGTCAATCACCACTAGAACCTAGTCCCAGACCCCTAAAACCTTGTCAAAGATCCCGAGAACCTTTTCACTGATTCTTTAAAACTCTTGAAAGATCACTAAAACCTCCTCACTGATCCATGGAACCTCATAAGGGCCCACTAGAACTACAAATCACTACCAGGACCTCCTCACTGATCCGTGGAACCTCATAGGGGCCCACTAGAACTACAAATCACTACCAGGACCTCCTCACTGATCCGTGGAACCTCATAAGGGCCCACTAGAACTACAAATCACTACCAGAACCTCCTCACTGATCCGTGGAACCTCATGAGGGCCCACTAGAACTACAAATCACCACCAGGACCTCCTCACTGATCCCTAAAACCAAATCAAAGATCATGAGAACCCTTTCATCACATTAAGGACCAATATAACTAAATCACTAGGACTTCATCAAGGATCAGTAGAACCTCTTCACTAACTCTTAGAACCTTGCCAATGACCACTAGAATGTAGTCACAGGCCCCAAAACCTTGTTAAAGATCATTAGAACCTCCTCACTGATCCCTGGAACCTCATAAAGAACCACTAGATCATCACGGTTGTGTTTTTGTGACATTGCTAAGGCTCAGTGTTCTTTGGACCAGTCATCTGCATTTATTTCCAGGCTCTCATGTAATCGTGTTTTGAGAAAGGCATCAAAATCTCGGCCCTCCAGTCCCTCCCTGACACCAGATATCTGGATATTGTGGTGCCAACAGCAACCCTCCTGCTCCACCACCAGGCTCCTTTTAGCTTCGTCATCCTGTCTCCAAGTTTGTTAACAGCGTCATTCAAAGTTTTCAGTTTTTCAGTCCTAATGTCTTCAGCCAGATTTAGATAGCTCCGTAGCCACATTAGCTGGAGGATCCTCAGAGCCATCCGTTGATTCAGACTTATCCAGACTGTTTTTAGTTCGCTGATATATGACTTTTTTGAGACATCTTCAGTCACACAGACTTCACACACAAGACAAACTAAATTACACGATCATATCTTATATTTTTCTGAGCCGCTCTTCCACACACTGAGATTCACTATGTGCTGGAAACCTGAGGACACACAGACAAAAAACTCAAACTATTTATAAATTGTAGAAAACAATTTTTTATAAAAACTGTTCTAAAACATGTGGAGTATGACTCAGAACGACGAGGTATCCTGAAAATAACAGAAGCAACAAAGAGCCGGAGAACCAGAGTCTGATATATAGCTGTGTGTGGTGTGTGGAGGGGGGTGGGGGGGTGGGGGGTTGGGGGGTGGGGGGGTAGGGAGGCACTGAGGGGGGTCACAGACAGACAGGTATGCAGTGTCGGTCAGCTGCAGAACGTGTTTATGAGAACATACCAGAGACAGGTCACAACCCAGCATGTGTGCTGACAGTGGTCATGTAACAGCAGGTCTGAAAGGAGGACATGTTGAAACCTGACACACACACACACACACACACACACACACACACACACACACACACACACACACACACACACACACACAAACACACACACACATTTTCTCTTCACATTTTTTTGTCTCTTGATAACAGAAACCTGGAAAACTTCTAAATATTATTTCTTCTATATTCTAAAACATATAAAAATAATACCTTTTTAATAATATATTATTCCTTAAAGTATTCATAATTCCTTTAATATTAATATTTTTTAAAATCATTTTATTATATTTTAAATGTGTTTAATGTGTGTGATTCTTTTTCTGTGACATTTTTATTTATTACTGAAACAAAATGTAGTTTATCTTTGGATTTTAAGAGTTTGTCAGTTCAGCTCAAAGGTCAAATCAGATTTACTGACACAAACATTAACACAGTATTGTATAAGCAGAAAGATAACAATAACAATATATATCAAATTTATCAGAGACCGAACTGATTTTACTTTTCTGTTTTATTCTGTTTTATCTCACATTACTGGAACTGGTTTGTGTTTTAATCTGCTGCCCAGTCTGGATTTCGACCACAGCACTGATGCTCTTGTTAAGGTCTTCAATGACATCCACTTAAACACTGACAGCGGCTGAATTACAGTCTTAGTATTACTGGATCTCAGTGCTGCATTGACACAGTCGACCACAACATATTACTAGACCAACTGGAAAACTGGGTGGGACCTTCTGACACAGCACTGAACTGGTTTGAATCCTACTTAAAGGACTGGGACTACTATGTGTCTGCAGGTAATTACACATCTGAGTGGACAAAAATGACACATGGAGTTCCCCAAGGCTCCACTCTGGGGCCTCTTCTGTTCAACATCTACAAACTCCCACCAGCTCAGATTATGAGAAACAACAAAATATGTTACCACGGTTACGCAGATGACACACACATTTACATAACCGTATCACCAGGGGACTCTGGTCCAATACAAGCACTGAGTAAGTGCATTGAACAAATCAATGATTGGATGTGTCAGAACATTCTTCAGCTAAACAAAGATCAAACTGAAGTCATTGTTTTTGGAGCCGAGGAAGAACGTTTAAAAGTCAGCACTCAGCTTCAATCGATAATGTTAAAAACTACAAATCAAGCCAGAAATCTTGGTGTCGTCATGGACTCAGACCTGAACTTCAACATCCACATTAAGACAATTACAGAGTCAGACTACTATCACCTGAAGAATATATCAAGGATTAAAGGACTTGTGTCTCAGCAGGATTTGGAAAAACTGGTCCTGCATTTATCTTCAGTAGACTCGACTACTGTAACGCCGTCTTCACAGGTCTCCCTAAAACATCCATCAGACAGCTGCAGCTGATCCAGACGCTGCTGCTCGAGTCACTAAGTCCAAGAAAGTGGATCATATCAGTCCAGTTCTCAGATCTTTACACTGACTTCCTGTCTGTCAAAGAACTGACTTTAAAATATTGCTGTTGGTTTATAAAGCACTGAATAGTTTCTGATCTGCTGCTACATTATGAACCATCCAGTCTCTCAGGTGGTCTGGATCAGGTCTGGATCAGGTCTGGATCAGGTCTGCTTTCTGTCCCCAGAGTCCAAACTAAACCTGGAGAAGCAGCGTTCAGGTTTTATGCTCCACATATCTGAACAAACTGCAGGTCTGCTGCAACTCTCAGCTCTTTAAATCACAGCTGAAGACTTTTCTGTTTCCTTTGATTAAATCTAATAATTATTATTTTCTTACACTGAACTGTAACTTTTACTCTCCTGTTTTATCTTATTCTATCTTAGCTTATTTTTATTTTCTATTTAACTCTTTTTAATTTCTAGCCTTATATCGTTTTTCCATTTTGCCTTGATGCCTTTTATGTTTTATGTAAAGCACTTTGAATTGCCTTGTTGTTGACGTGCTATACAAATAAACTTGCCTTGCCTATGAAGCATTTTGTAATAAATATGTAAATATTGTTGCCATAAAAAAGGATAAATTGAGAGTAAGAAAAATAAACAATATCACATACAAGAAATCCAAACAGACAAAAAGCTGCAGCAGCACCTGTGTAATTAGCGTGCTAATTGCTAATGACATGCTGCTTGTTGTTTGTTTGCACACACACACACACACACACACACACACACACACACCCACACACACACACACACCTGGTGATGGATGAGGTAAATTAGCCACCTGATGAGCTCAGCGCTAACGAAGCCTACCACGGCACGCTACGCTAATGACTCCACCATTAACCACCTAATGAGCTCAGTGTGAATGTAGCCTTGCAGTTAGCCGCTAGCAGTTCTTATTGTCTCCTCCTGCATTGTGATTGGCCGCAGGGTTCGACCAGCTGACTCCGACTCACCTGCACACTTGGTCCTGGCTCTGAGCGGTGGGCCGGGGTTTCCCGTGCCTCCCTCCAGGGGCCGGGTGAGCAGCACGCTGATCTCGTACTCGGTGTCGGGGTCCAGGTGTCCGATCTTGTGGGTGGGCTTATCGACAGGTGTGGTGTCAATCAACATGCCCGACATCGTCCGGTACTCCACCTCAAAAACACATTATTGATACAAGTATTGAAACAATAATCAATTATTATTACACTTATTAATATTAATATGAGTGGAGAGGAGGGAAGAGGAGTGGAGTTTGAAAGGGAGGTGCAGTGAGGAGGTGCAGTGCGGAGGTGTAGTGAGGAGGTGTAGTGGGGGAGGTGCAGTGAGGAGGTGCAGTGAGGAGGTGTAGTGGGGGAGGTGCAGTGAGGAGGTGTAGTGAGGAGGTGCAGTGAGGAGGTGTAGTGGGGAGGTGCAGTGAGGAGGTGCAGTGCGGAGGTGCAGTGCGGAGGTGCAGTGAGGAGGTGTAGTGAGGAGGTGCAGTGAGGAGGTGTAGTGAGGAGGTGTAGTGGGGAGGTGCAGTGAGGAGGTGTAGTGGGGAGGTGCAGTGAGGAGGTGTAGTGAGGAGGTGTAGTGAGGAGGTGCAGTGGGGAGGTGCAGTGAGGAGGTGCAGTGAGGAGGTGTAGTGAGGAGGTGCAGTGAGGAGGTGCAGTGAGGAGGTGTAGTGGGGAGGTGCAGTGGGGAGGTGTAGTGAGGAGGTGCAGTGAGGAGGTGCAGTGAGGAGGTGTAGTGGGGAGGTGCAGTGAGGAGGTGTAGTGAGGAGGTGTAGTGGGGAGGTGTAGTGAGGAGGTGCAGTGAGGAGGTGTAGTGGGGAGGTGCAGTGGGGAGGTGTAGTGAGGAGGTGCAGTGAGGAGGTGCAGTGAGGAGGTGTAGTGGGGAGGTGCAGTGAGGAGGTGTAGTGAGGAGGTGTAGTGGGGAGGTGCAGTAAGGAGGTGTAGTGAGGAGGTGCAGTGAGGAGGTGCAGTGAGGAGGTGTAGTGGGGAGGTGTAGTGAGGAGGTGCAGTGAGGACGTGCAGTGGGGAGGTGCAGTGAGGAGGTGCAGTGAGGAGGTGCAGTGGGGAGGTGCAGTGAGGAGGTGCAGTGAGGAGGTGCAGTGGGGAGGTGTAGTAAGGAGGTGTAGTGAGGAGGTGTAGTGAGGAGGTGCAGTGAGGAGGTGTAGTGAGGAGGTGTAGTGGGGAGGTGCAGTGAGGAGGTGCAGTGAGGAGGTGCAGTGGGGAGGTGCAGTGAGGAGGTGCAGTGAGGAGGTGTAGTGAGGAGGTGTAGTGGGGAGGTGTAGTGAGGAGGTGCAGTGAGGAGGTGCAGTGGGGAGGTGCAGTGAGGAGGTGCAGTGAGGAGGTGCAGTGGGGAGGTGCAGTGAGGAGGTGCAGTGAGGAGGTGCAGTGGGGAGGTGTAGTAAGGAGGTGTAGTGAGGAGGTGTAGTGAGGAGGTGCAGTGAGGAGGTGTAGTGAGGAGGTGTAGTGAGGAGGTGCAGTGAGGAGGTGCAGTGGGGAGGTGCAGTGGGGAGGTGTAGTGAGGAGGTGTAGTGAGGAGGTGCAGTGAGGAGGTGTAGTGAGGAGGTGCAGTGAGG
>NC_058126.1:467500-477500 GCF_914725855.1 Thunnus albacares | reverse complement strand
AGGATATTGATCGTCACTGATAGTGATTGATTAGTGATTGATTAGTGATCAGCACCTGCAGGTGCAGCAGCAGGTTGCTCTGCGGTTGTCTGTTGATGGTGCAATGAAACGTCGCCGTCTGTCTCGCGTTCACCTCCACGCCTTTAATGTGCAGGAAGTGAGGTGTGCTCACTGAGGACACACACACAAAGAGGTCAGAGGTCACACACTGATGACATCATCATACAAATCACCTCCATCACCAGGGCAACAGCTAACCCTTCACCCTGATCCCCCTGATCTGTTGAGCCAGGCAGCGAGAATCTCCCCGATCCAATCAGAAAATGGATCCTGGAGGAAGCAGGTGTGTGTGTGTGTGTGTGTGTGAGTGAGTGTGTGTGTGTGTGTGTGTGTGTGTGTGTGTGTGTGTGTGAGTGTGTGTGTGTTTTCAATCAGTTTATTGGACAGTGTTGGGGTAAAAAACAGGCAGCGAGAAACAGTTCAGGTCAAGGATGTTTACTGGTGATTTAACACACATACTCAACCTCTGTGTGTGTGTGTGTGTGTGTTTGTGTGTGTGTGTGTGTGTGTGTGTGTGTTCACATAACAGCAAATCTAAAATGCGAGTCTTCAGACAGGCAGGTAGATAAACAGACGGATGGATCAAAGTCCATGCTAATCAATTTATATTTTAATGAGCTCCCCTGTCTCCACACACACACACACACACACACACACACACACACACACACACACACACACACACACACACACATACACACACACACAGTGACCTTGATTCTACCATGCCAGCTCAACTTTTAACATCGTTATCCAATTAAGCAGCCAAACCTCGTTAACCAATTAGGAGCCTGTTCTACAAGGGGGTGGGCCTTTCTGTGTGTGTGTGTGTGTGTGTGTGTGTGTGTGTGTGTGTGTGCACTTACTGCACTGGTGTCCCTGCAGTGTGATGTCTTTGATGGCCAGAACTCCTCTCTGACCGGTGCTGACGGCCTCGAACACAACCTGAAACACACACCAATCAATATTATCAGCATTATTGATAGTATCAGTTCCAGCACTGTTGTTATTATTGTGTCCAGGGGGGGCTGAGCAGGTCCGACAGACGGCAGCTGGTTGTGATTCTTCTGTCTGAACAGGAAGTAAAGAGCTGAGAGTGTGTGAGGTTCAGGTTCAGGTTCAGGTTCAGGTTCAGGTTCAGGTTCAGGTTCAGGTTCAGGTTCAGGTTCAGGTTCAGGTTCAGGTGCGTGGGGGGGTCCTGGGTCAACGTGGGCGTCTCCAGCTGAGCCAATCACAGTTAAGCATGATAACAGAGAGGAAGTGTGTGGCTGCGTCAGAGACGTGAATCTGTAGTGACTTCCTGCGTTCACCATGTTAAACCTCATTTTCTGTCTGCACCGTGCGTCTGCACGGGGACCCAGAAACCTCACAGACCAGTTTCAAGGTGAGGAGTTGTGCTCGCTGGTCGTTGCAGCTCCACTAAAACAGACTCCATGAAGCTGTAGACCAGGTTCACACTGAATCTGGATTGAACCTCATTTGTGAATGAAGTGTTTTAAACAAGTGTGAAAGGCTTCAGAGTCCAGACCAGGTCTCATAGATTTAGTGAACCAGCAGTGAACTGATCTACTCACTAGTACTGTGTGTGTGTATCAAAGCTGATACATCTGATTAAAAACACGTCAGTGCTCTGGGTCACATGATCCTTCATCATGAAGAGTTTGTTTTAATAACAGCATCATGTAGTTCTGTGTGAGATGGACGCTACTGAGCATGTGCAGGAACACGGTTCTGTTTACAGCTTCGTTTCTCACTTTGTTCTGAAGTCCAGAGGTAGATCAGAGGTAGATCAGAGGTAGATCAGAGGTAGATCAGAGGTAGATCAGAGGTAGATCAGAGGTAGATCAGAGGTAGATCAGAGGTAGATCAGAGGTAGATCAGAGGTAGATCAGAGGTAGTGATCTGCTGGCGTCTGGAGCAGAAGATGTTTAACCAGGTGATCAACAACATAACAGTCTTAAAACGTGTCTGGAGGATCTTTAATGATCAAATCTCACCACTGTGTTCAAATATCAAAGATGACATGAAGAAGAAGATCTGACAGTATTTATTTGTTTGTTGTTGTTGTTTTAATATTTAACGTCACTCTGCTGCCGTTCAACATTTTAATATGTTAATATTACCAAAATAAAACGTTTTCTGTCCAGTTTAACTTCTTCTGACTGTTCTGTGTTTCAGCAGCGAGTTGATACTGATTTCTGTGTGTGTGTGTGTGTGTGTGTGTGTGTGTGTGTGTGTGTGTGTGTGTGTGTGTGCATTCCACAGCCTTATCTCCACGGAAACCGGCGGCACACACTTCCTGTTGGTGCCCAGAGACAGGAAGTCCTCCTCCCTCCTATAACTGACCGTCAGCTGTGTGGTTCATTCTTCTTCGGTTGTAATCTCTCCGTCCTTCCCTCCTTCCTCTCACCTCTGACTCCTCTTCCCTTCATTCTTCTTCTCTCCTTCCTGCGGTTTCTGCCATCACTCACTTCCTGTTTCTTTGGATTCCCCTACATCTTTTATTATTTCTTTCTCTCTGTGTCACCGTTCCCGCCATCTCCTCCTCTTCCCGTCGCTCTCGTCAACTCCCTTACTCTAACGATGTGGATCTGCCGTTGCCGTGGTGATGCTGCTAATTAGTGACGCCTGCTGCGATGATCCGACAACTAATTACAGCCTGTTCACAACCCACAACACCTGTGTGTGTGTGTGTGTGTGTGTGTGTGTGTGTGTGTGTGTGTGTGTGTGTGATTGGCTATATTGTTCTGAATCAATCTCTCTTCTTCTGTGGTGAAAGCAGTGTGATAGTTCAGCTGGAGGTATCATTTTACTCCCCACAGAAAAGTGTGTGAGTGACCCCCTGCCTCCAAGCTGATGACATATCGACTGGTGTGCACGCACACACGCACACACGCACACACGCACGCACACACACACACACACACACACACACACACACACACACACACACACACACACACTGTCCTCCAGAGTGTGTAAAAGTGAAAACGGCGGCTCTGCTCAGAGGAAACGCTGTCATATCGCTGTCGGAGCAGATGGCGGCAGCAGCGCCGCGTTTCATTGAATGAAGAAGAAGAAACACAACAACAATAACAACAACACAACTCATTCTGTGTTCTTACGTCTCATATTTGTGTAATCGACGTCGATGTGACTGAACACAGAAACTCTCCTGATAACGTGACGATCCAACAGGTTTATACTACATTACCCATGAGCCTCGGCTGCTGCTGCCCGTCAGAGGTGTGAATCAGAGCGACATGTTCATTTAGAACTGAACTTAATCTGCAGATTGTAAACTCAAGTTTTCTCAACATCTTTAGATCTTTAGCTTCTGCTCACCGTTAGCGACGCATGTGACCAAATTTTAAGCTCTGTGATTGGCTGAAATGCACCTTGGGAGTCGTAGTTAACTTCTACTCTGAAATCTAGCTTTGACTTTTGTTTCACTAAGAACAAGATATGTTCTGACACAGTTGTTGATCATTTGCTGTGATGATCAAACTGTAGAAGAAGAACATGAAGAACCAGCGGCGCCCTGAAACAGCTCCGCCCACGCCAACACTCACAACAATGGCGGACGGCTTGATGCCGGTGCTGTTGTCTTTACTGTCTACTTTAACAGCATGTTTAGAGTTAAACGTATCTTCCACCTTCCTCCAGCAGGACGAGCACACAGAGACAATAAATACACACACGGCAGTAACACTCAATGAGATATAACATCAGGAACATGTGTGTGTGTGTGTGTGTGTGTGTGTGTGTGTGTGTTACTGTGTGTGTGTGTGTGTGTGTGTGTGTGTGTGTGTGTGTGTGTGTGTGTGTGTTACCTGGTAGTAATTGGGCCAGAACGTGGACACGGCTAGCTCCACCTTCTTCCAGATGTGGTAGGCGGGGCCAGACGAGTTAAAGACAGGAACTCCCAGAGGGCTGTTGTTCTCTGCAGGAACACAAACACCATCAACACCAGTAAGCACTGGGTGGTACTGCCAGTATTACGAATCAAATATATAATACAAGTACTGTTATATTCTGTTGTAGTATAAATATCTATAGCGTAACATCAGTACTTTGTCTCTTTATTGTCTCTGCAAATATACAATTAACTTGTTTAAGCTGGCTGCTGATTATAATGAGTAAGACTATCGCTGATAACACCAGACGACGTCAGTCAACACTCTGACGGTGAAAACAGTCACGACGCTGCTGCAAGAAATCCTGAAGAAAGATCTAGAAAGAACAGACAAAGACTTGTGAGTGAATGTGGAGCCTGAGGAGAGCACGTTGACCCCAGAGGTCATTAAACTACAGCCGGATCAGCTGGATCAGTGCAGTGTATCAATTATATTCAGGACTTCATCATTACTGATGGATTATTGGTGGACGAGCAGGTGGACGTGTATTTATTCATATTTATATCCTCAGTGGAGGGAAACAGGAAGCCTTTGATGGGATCAATAGAGACCTTTTAGAGTATAAATGTTCTGGTATTGATGGTAAGTTTTATAATGTCATCAAAGCGTTGTATAAATAATCTGAGGACTGGCTGCTTCTCCATCAGATCTGATTTCTCTACATTATTTGCTCTTTATGTAAATGATTTAGCTGAATGAAGGCTGATCCTGGTAAAGTGACTGATAATATGAATATTAGTGTTTTATTATATGCTGATGATGTGTCGCTCGCACAGACAAAGATTAATTTACAAAAAATGTTAAATATTCTGAGTTTATGGTAAACAGAAACTGAATGAACACAATTATCGTATATTAAAATAAACTGGTTCTGATTCGTCTACACAGTGTTTCACAGAGGAAGTTAAAGTAGAGTCAGAACCAGCAGAGCAGCAACAACAGTCTGATCTGACGGTCACTGAACTTTATGACTCAGTTTCATTTCATGCTGCAGGAGTCTGAGGTTAAAGGTCAGTATGCCGTCCAGAGTCCAGAGTCCAGAGTCCGGAGTCCAGAGTCCAGAGTCCGGAGTCCGGAGTCCGGAGTCCGGAGTCCAGAGTCCAGAGTCCAGAGTCTAGAGTCTAGAGTCCGGAGTCCGGAGTCCGGAGTCCGGAGTCCGGAGTCCAGCGTCCAGCGTCCGGAGTCCGGAGTCCGGAGTCCGGAGTCCAGAGTCCAGAGTCCAGAGTCCAGAGTCCAGCCACGACACGTTTTCTTGTGGTGCATAAATTTACTGCATCATCCTTCAGTTAACACGGAACGCCGTCTCCATCACGACACGGAATACAGTCTCCATGACAACACGGAACGCCGTCTCCATCACGACACGGAATACCGTCTCCATGACAACACGGAACGCCGTCTCCATCAGAATATTTCAACACTATAACAGTCCTACTAGTAGTATTATTACTAGTAGTATTATTACTAGTAGTATTATTAGTACTAATAATTAGTACTATGTTGCAGTACCAATGAACCTTCTGAAGTAAATGTTACTCTGTTTAGTATTTCAATGTGAAGTATTTGTACTTCTGACATAGACGTTACTGTATCTGTCTTCTAATATTACTGCAGTAGTATTTACTTCAGTGTACTACTAGTGTACCTTTGACATGTTAAGTGTGTTGCAGTATGTGAATGTGTATTACTGCAGTACTTGTTGCAGTATGTGAATGTGTATTACTGCAGTACTTGTTGCAGTATTTGTACCTTTGATGTAGACGTTGAGCGTGGCGGGGGCGGCGCCCTCGCGGCCTCCCGCCTGGTAGAACAGGAAGCTGACGCAGTGTGTGTCGTTCTCTTTGAGTGGCGGCAGCAGCAGTTGAGCGCGTTGACCGCCGTAACGGCCCGACGTGTTGACAAACAGGGAGGACGAACCTACGGACAGGAAGTGAAAGGACACAAAAATAAAAGCCTTTAAACAGTGCAGTAGCTTTACACTGAAAAACCCAAACAAGAGGAAGTAAACAGCAGCTTTATACTTCAGAATTAATCAGCTGTTTAAATAATTATTAAAAATAGGAAAAATAAAATAAAACAAAGTCAAAGTAAAGACAAATAAAGACAGATTTATTATTTATTTATATTAGTTTTTATTTTGACTGTAAAAAACCTCAAAACCCTAAAATAAATAAATATGAGGAAGATTAAAGTGAATAAAAACACAGCAGAGAAGCTTTAATGTGATGATTAAACTCATCATAATGAACTCAGAGTTTAAACTGAAACTAAATGACTGTTGAACGTTACTGATTAAATATCTAGTTTGTACTTTCAGCTGCTGCTCACATTAAACCTGTCAGAGAAGATCAATAGAAACAGCTCATTAAGTATTCACATTTATGCAAATGTTATGTAAACACAAACATATAGAATTTCACACACACATATATGAACATTATATAAATTATTAAACAGTTTTTGAGCAACATATAAATAAAGAAAGGAACAGAAAATAATAATAATGAAGAAAAACAGAAAAATGCGCCATGCCCGCCCAAATCTGGTTCTGGCGTTTCCACAGTGAATCCAGATTGAATCCAGATTGAATCCAGCAGTTTGCGGTTCAACGCTCGGCCGACAGACGTTACACTGTGATGACGTCATACATTTTTAAATCACTTTTCTCGGCTCGAGGAAAGTTTTACAAACTGAAAACCTCCACGGATCAAAAGTTCATAACAGAAAGAGTCATAACTGTCGTTTGCAGTTCAAGGCGTCTCTTTTATAATGGTGGTCTATAAACCGCAATACCGCCAGTGACCACCGGGAGAAACCGGCTGCAACCAAGCAGGAAGCTCCGGGTCTGAAACAGGAAGTCGATGCTGAAGTGCTTTAAAGCTGCGTTCTCTCTAACGGCCAGCAGGGGGCGACGCCACCGGCTGCAATAAGAGGTCTGATTGTATAGAAGTCTCTGACTGCTCACTGGGTTTATTACCTCAGGAAACACTTTCCTGGTGAGTTTATGGTCTCAATCACTAGTTTCAAGTCTTCTTCAGTGCAGCATGATGTTTAGTCAATTCTGGTCCCTTTTAGAGTAAAATAGACGATGAAGCAGCGTCTGCTTTAGGGCGGGGCTACATTGTGATTGACAAGTCGCTACCATGGTGACAACACTGGTTAGGTAACGTAACCATGGTGTAACCCCAGATTCACAGAGTTTAGCCGTCGCCATCTGTGTTCATGAACGTTATTTGTAACATTTTGGTTGCCTATAAAAGTCTCGTTCAGCGTTTAGTTGAACTAAAAGATCCTCGAAGGCGTCGGATGTTCAGTTTTTCTGGCAGGTACGTTTTGTTTTAACGTTCTTTGGCCTGTTTTTCGCTAGCAAAAATGATCATTAGCATTAGCATTATCAGTGTTAACCATAGATTGTAAATGCACCGTGCTAACCAAGCTAGCAGCTAGCGCCATGATCAGCTCCACCCTCTCGTCCAAATATGGTCACTTCTGGCTCCAAAAACGGCAGTGCACAAACCGACGGGTTACGTTACCATGGATACGTCCATATTTCTACAGTTTGTGGCTGAAAGGCTGAGTGATGGCGCCGTATCCAGATCTAATAATACGTCCTTGAGGACAATATGTTTGTGTTCTTGACAGCGAGATGATGGATCTCCATTGCTCGTGCTCCCACGTTGGAAAGCCAGCGTACGTAGTTACCACGGCAACCCGTGCAGATAGGCCGGTGATGTCTGGACACACTAAATGTGATCTGATCAGGTGCCAATAACAGTGCAGACAGTCTGTCTGACAGTCTGAACAAAACACAGACGAGCAGGAAACTAAAGTGTGATGAAAGCGTTTCAATAAAGAAGCAAAGACAGTTTAATGAGCAACAAACAGGAAATACATCACTGACAGAAGATAAGAAAATAAGACTCACATGCAGCAAATCCATAATTCATCAGCTGTGTGTGTGTGTGTGTGTGTGTGTGTGTGTGTGTGTGTGTGTGTGTGTCATGACTACAGCTGTCAATCACCCGAGCAGCTCTAGATTCACTTTTCTTTATGTCTGTTTCTGTAAAGTTTCTATGAAATTCAAATTACGCGACAGCCGTGTGTGTGTGTGTGTGTGGGTTGAAGGGCGTTTCCATGGCAACAGCAGGAGAGCAGTAACAGTGAAGTATTCCTTCAGTCAGCTGTCAGTCACACAGAGAGCTGCTGGATGATTTTTTGTACTTTTTATGGAGCAATCGCTGCGTTTTCACTAAAAAATAGTTTTTGCTTCTAATATTAGCAGGAAGAGACGAAAACTAGTTCTGTGTTATTTCAGTTTCCAGTTCAGTTTGGTCGGAAGGTGATTTAGACAAATATCAACACAACAGACGCAGCGAAACCATGAACATCATCGTCTGAGGTGAGTTTTTGTGTTGTGTATCAGTTCTTACATTCAACATGTGGACTGTAAACACTGGAGGACTCCTGCTGAAGCATCAGGTTCACGTTGGTTAATGGACCTGCCAGTACAGTCAGTAAGTTAGTCTATTTAGTTATTTTATATCATTTAGCATTTAATTTATTTTCATTTCTCTTGGGATTAATACGATCTTGTTTTCCTGCACTTTGCCTCTTAAACTGGTCTTCAATTGTTTTAAATTATTTTTAGCAATTTTTCTTTTTTATCAAGTTGCATCCAATAAAGTGTCAAATGTTTTTACTTCCTGTTTTTGTGACGTATGATGTGATGATGTGATGATGTTGATCGTCACGCTGCACGCTGAAGACAAATTTCTACTTTTGTGCAACAAAGTTGGACAATAAAGTTGTTGCAGGAAGTCCCGACTGTCTTCACTATCAAAGTAAAATCCAAAATAATCGTAAAACAAGAAGAAGAAGAAACATGTAAAACAAACCTAACATGCTACATGCTAGCATGTTGGTGTTTTAGCGTGTTAACATGCTAACATTAGCTAATTAGCATTAAGCGTGGATATATTATAAGAAGATCAAAGATGGCACCCGCTCACTCGCCTGCCTCTCAGCTCTCCACATGGACTTCATGTGGAGAGCTGACTTTGGATTAATTCTGTTTGGGTTTTTTTAAACTCTCTGATTGTTTCGACCCAGTTTTACCAGTTTTACCAGTGAGACCAGTGAGACCGTCCTCAGTCTGTATGAGCGATGCGTTCAGGGACCAACCTGCTTTTTGGGTTTTTTCACTGCGATACCACGAGTGGCCACCGGAGGGAGCACAAGAGACACAAACCAAAGCAGCTGCTGACGGTTCATCCTGAGGGGAACATGAATGTAACCTCCAGATACGTGTTTGATCACGTGACTCCAGAACGACACATAGAAGCGTTTTCTAATCAGCAGGATGACATCATCAGTCTGTGACACGTCACCGTTAATCAATAACGATGATTGATGATGTGATGATGTGGTTCAGGTCTGGTTGGGTTTAAAGATGACGGTTAAGGTCAGAGAAACACGAGGTCGGTCAAAGTTACTACTTCCTTAAAGTTCGGCCACCTCTGTCGTCATGGCAACAATAATAACCGCGAGGTTAAAGGTTAGCGGACGATCGGATCGGATGTGATTCAGTCATGAGATGATTGTTGAATCCTTCAGTATGAATATAATCATTATATTTATAATTATAATTATATATAATTATAATTCTTCATGATACTGAAGTTAAACAACAGATCAGAGTTTCACGTCTCGACCTTCACAAAAACACCAACAGTGACTTCCTCCAAGATCCAATTTCATCTTTATTTCAACTCCACGTTACAAGTGTGAGTGTGTTTTAATGTGTGTGTGTGTGTGTGTGTGTTTTAATGTGTGTGTGTGTGTTTTAATGTGTGTGTGTGTTTTAATGTGTGTGTGTGTGTGTGTGTTTTAATGTGTGTGTGTGTGTTTTAATGTGTGTGTGTGTGTGTGTGTGTGTGTGTGTTAATGTGTGTGTGTGTGTGTTTTAATGTGTGTGTGTGTGTGTTAATGTGTGTGTGTGTGTGTGTGTGTGTTTTAATGTGTGT